>NC_138778.1:202240259-202525259 GCF_965119305.1 Pelophylax lessonae
ATAAAATGATGGTATTTAGTCTTTCTGTAAACCCAAAAGAAAAACTGTCTGCTTAACTAGAGATAAAATAACACGCCTTTCTTCTTTATCTACAGGGAAATAGTGCATCATAATTCCAGGCAAACAAAACAATTTCTATCCTAAAAAGGCTATAAATCTATATAAACAAATGCAACACAAAGACATTTGTCAACCGCCAGTGAGGATTCTAGCCCCTTTCCTCATTAATTCTTCATTGTGCTGCAAAGGAAGTTTAGGCTTTGTACTGCTCCCTGATTACAAATGCAGCGACTTCCACAGACCGAGTCTTCTTTCAAAAGCGGTTTGCAATGCTGATCAGATAGTGAAAGCGAAGAGGAAAAGATGTTTTAAAAACAGTTTCAGTCTGTGGTATACTTGCAAACAGAGGAGAATTAACTTTGTAACTTCTTACAGTTTAATTTGTTTCCTTTTTTGGTGGAGTGGCTCTGGTGTGTCAGAATATTTGCTTATGGTGTTCAATCTAAGCTGCTGCTCAGTGAAGGATGCTGGTGCTGTAGAGCTGACTGGAGATGGAGATGTCATTTTTCATTGTTATGTTCAGTGGCGGATGGTGCTCAAAATGTTTGGGGGGGCGCAAACAGAAAAATGTAATAGGCATTGCTTTGCGGCAAAAAACGCTGTAAAAAATTGCGTGACTTTGAGGTCACAAAAGTGTGAAAGGGGCCTTCAGTAATCAAGGTATAGTGTGCCCCCTTTCAATGCAGAGTGACCAGCGTGCCCCCTTTCAATGCAGAGAGACCAGCGTGCCCCCTTTCAATGCAGAATGACCAGCGTGCCCCCTTTCAATGCAGAGTGACCAGTGTGCCCCCTTTCAATGCAGAGACCAGCGTGCCCCCATTCAATGCAGAGTGACCAGCGTGCCGTGCCCCCTTCAATGCAGAGAGATCATCGTGCCCCCTTTCAGTGCAGAGTGACCAGCGTGCCCCCTTCAATGCAGAGAGACTTACCTGCAGCGGCGGCTTCTCCTAAGTCCCCCGAGTCCTCCCGCCTCCTCCTCGGCCAATGGCATGCGTTCACCTTATGGCCAATCAGGAAGTGGGTCTCCGACCCGCTTCCTGATTGGCCAGGAGGAGGATCCGTGTGATAATAGCAAATTTTCATTCGCTATTGTCACACAATGGGTGGGCTCGGGGCGCACTGCTCTGCGCCCGGGGTCCACCCTTTTCTGAAGCCTATATTAGCCTCTGGTTCTAATCAGGTGATTAAAAAAAAAAAAAAACCCACTGAACTCCATGTGTCCGGCTCCCCGCATGTAGATTAGGGGGCCGGACGCATGGATGGGGGGGCGGCGCCCCTGCGCCCCCAACGCACCAGCCGCCACTGGTTATGTTCATTGTTCCTGTGCCAAATAAATAGATGACACAAGCAGCAAGGAAAACCCTGTGTGTATGTACACTTAGACCCGACAGCTAGAAGGCCACACCAGTGTCATTAGTACAGTTAGAGTGCATTTCTTTTAGCACTAATCACTGTAATAATGTCACTGGTCCCCAAAAAAGTGTCAAAAGTGTCACTTAGTGTCCAATTTTGTCTGTCACAATGGGGCAATCCTGCTAAAAATCGCTGTTCACCGCCATTACTAGTAAAAAATAAATTAATTAAAATTTCATAAAAATATCCTATAGTTTGTAGACGCTATACCTTTTCTCAAACCAATCAATATACGCTTATTGGGATTTTTTTTTTATAAAAATATGTAGCAGAATACATATTGGCCAAAATTGATGAATAAATTAGATTTTTTTATTGGCTCTTTTTTATAGCATAAAGTAAAAAATATTGTTTTTTTTGTTTTTTGTTTTTTTAATTGTCGATGTTTTTTTTTTAAATAAAAACCGCAGAGGTGATCAAATACTACCAAAAGAAAGCTCTATTTGTAGGAGAAAAAAAGTAAATAAATTGTATTTGGGTACAGTGTTGCACGACCATGCAATAGTCAGTTAAAGTAACACAGTGCCGTATCGCAAAAAATGGCCTGGTCATGAAGGGGGGTAAACCTTCAGGGGCTTAAGTTTTTAAGAGGTGTGGCAGGGTGTGTGTCCTGTGCCTACATACTTTTATTAATAGGTGTCCTTGCTTTGTTCCCATCTCAAAAAGTTGGTAGGTATGTGGGTATGTGTACTGTGCATGTAAACTAACACAGCATGAAAGTGCTGTCCTTGTTTGTATGCATTTGAACACAGCACCAGGGCACTGCCAGTACTGTGTAATTATTTGAACATAGCACCAGGGCACTGCCAGTACTGTGTAATTATTTGAACACAGCACCAGGGCACTGCCAGTACTGTGTAATTATTTGAACCCAGCACCAGAGCACTGCCAGTACTGTGTAATTATTTGAACCCAGCACCAGAGCACTGCCAGTACTGTGTAATTATTTAAACCCAGCACCAGAGCACTGCCAGTACTGTGTAATTATTTGAACATAGCACCAGAGCACTGCCATTACTGTGTAATTATTTGAACCCAGCACCAGAGCACTGCCAGTACTGTGTAATTATTTGAACCCAGCACCAGAGCACTGCCAGTACTGTGTAATTATTTGAACCCAGCACCAGGGCACTGCCAGTACTGTGTAATTATTTGAACACAGCACCAGAGCACTGCCAGTACTGTGTAATTATTTGAACCCAGCACCAGGGCACTGTCAGTACTGTGTAATTATTTGAACACAGCACCAGAGCACTGCCAGTACTGTGTAATTATTTGAACACAGCACCAGAGCACTGCCAGTACTTGTAATTATTTGAACCCAGCACCAGAGCACTGCCAGTACTGTGTAATTATTTGAACACAGCACCAGGGCACTGCCAGTACTGTGTAATTATTTCAACACAGCACCAGGGCACTGCCAGTACTGTGTAATTATTTGAACCCAGCACCAGGGCACTGCCAGTACTGTGTAATTATTTGAACCCAGCACCAGGGCACTGCCAGTACTGTGTAATTATTTGAACACAGCACCAGGGCACTGCCAGTACTTGTAATTATTTGAACCCAGCACCAAAGCACTGCCAGTACTTGTAATTATTTGAACCCAGCACCAAAGCACTGCCAGTACTTGTAATTATTTGAACACAGCACCAGAGCACTGCCAGTACTGTGTAATTATTTCAACCCAGCACCAGGGCACTGCCAGTACTGTGTAATTATTTGAACACAGCACCAGAGCGCTGTCAGTACTGCATATGCACCCTAACGTAGCAGTATGGCTATAACTCTGGTGCTCTGTTTGGAAGCATGCACAGTACAGCAGCCCACAAAGAATCGTGGGACCCGGGGTGCGCTCCTGATGTTCAGGGAAGCACTGAAGAGGAGAAGGCAGGAGTAAATCAACAGTAACAGCCCGAAGGGGACCAGAGAAGAGGAGGATTGGGTTGCTCTGTGCAAAACCATTGCACAGAGAAGGTAAGTATACCATGTTTGTTATAAGAAAAAAAAAATCCCTTTACAGTCACTTTAGTATGAAAACTAGATCAGATATTAGCCCCACTTTAATGATATGAAGGCTTTCAGCCATTAAACAGCTCTCAGTTATGTGTGAGACGAGAAAGGTGGACTGTTTCCTAATAACCTCTAAAATGTTTCTCTTGGCAGTCCTGTGACACATTAGAACATGACTGGAGATTTGCTTAAATTTAAGGATTACAAAATTTCACCAAATCCCAGGACAGTATACGTAACAATATCAAGACACAGATTGCAACATAGTCACCAGTAATACTGAGACCCGACCTGGCGGATTTAGAGCTTTGTAAATGATAAATGAGTCTATCTTGCAGCCCAGCGCGCTTCATATCCTGTGACTGTGATATCGGCCCTGACAGCTGCACTCTTCCCCCAAAAAAATTATAAGAGGAAGAGAATGTTGTGCAGTACCCTCAGCTCATGTGTGCAGAGTAAAGGGAGTGTATACACATGAATATTTTAGGGATTTTACTGAAAGAATAAATGATTTATCCACTTTAAATAGAAGGAAAGCTTGCAAAAAGCACAGCGGGAGTGGATTTGAGACAGTTTAGGTAACAAAGCAAACACAACGTGAAATGCGCTTTTGTTTATTGCATGAAAGGATAAGTGCACTTTAAAACAAAGCGTACTCATTCTTTTTGCCCCTTTGCCCTGACTTAAATTAATCCAGCTTCCCCCCTCCTACATACAGTAGATGTATACTTACCTCCATCCAATAGACGCAGCCTCCAGTGTTTGTTTACATCCAGGACACATGTGCACATTACAGCCATTCAGACGTCTATGGGATCACCTTAGACAGAACAGGAAGTCAGGGAAAGATCTCCCCACTTCCTGTCTTTTTGAGGGATATCTGATAGAACAGGAAGCGAAGGGAAATCTACCCAATGGGGACAGAGGCAGAGATAATATTTTCCAGGAAGGTTTAGAACCTCTGCCAAGTTTTTTCAATATGTTTATTAAAGTGTTATTTCCGTAAAAAACAGAATTGGACATTCTGAAAATAACTAAATTGTGTAGTAGTCCTGCAATGCTGGAGGAACATAAGATCTGGACAGACAGACCCATAAGGCTCAGGTAACATTCAGTATAAATATAAAAAATAGAATACAATACGAAGGTGAACTGGAACCAACAAGACATTCTAATTATATATCGCGCCCACTAGTGGGACACACCAATGCTACCTTCAAGGTACCCCGTTGTACCATAAAGACCACTCTAGATTAACAGGAAATATATACGAAATCATAATGAGTGGAGGGATACCTAATCACCTCCCAAAATAAACAGTAGTAAGAGAAGGGAGGAAAGAAGGGGGAAGAAAAGTAGATAGGGAAAGAGTCAGACCTCATCCAAGGGCCCAATTGGCCACCGCCGCCACCCCGTCATGGAGCAGAAGGTTGAAGGTAGTGGATCCAAGGGTCCCAAACTTTCTCAAACCTTGAGGTAGTACCTTTGCCTTTCATCACCACCAGGTCTACAATCAGGGTTTTCCATTGCAATTTTGGATGCCATAAACATGACAAAAATCAAGGTTTTGTCTGGGAACTCTTTTGATGGGTTTGTTAAGTAAGGCCACCTTGGGGTCTTTAACAACATTTATCATGGTCACCGAATAAATCAAGCCATGCGCTCTTATTCGCAAGACCTTGGGGCATATCCATCACATGTAATCCATTGCTCTGCCAGGATTTTAATAAAATTTGTGTCCCTTTGAAAGGACTTTCCCCTCAATTCCTGTCCAGGTGATAGGTGTAAAGAAGGCGAATTAAATTCTCTTTATGGAAACAGCAAGTGCAGTATAAATTTGACAGAAGTGTCTCCACAGTGAGGATACAGACAACATTTCATATCGAACAGAAGTTCTAACTTTTCCCCAATCTATTTAAAATAATAATTTTGTCTGGAGCCAGCATTTAAATCTATCATCAATGCCATGGCCATTTTGTAAGCCAAACATCAAAGACATTACCCATTTTAAGATTAGCATCAAAGCCACACCCTTTTTGTTAAGTGGTGCATCAAAACCACGCTTATTTTTGTAAGCCAAACACTGAAGACATTCTCATTTTGTTAAGTGGTGCATCAAAACCACACCAATTTTCTTAAAGCTTAGCATCATAGATGCTCCCATTTTGTTAAGGTGAGCAAAGCCACACCCATTTTGTTAAGCCTAGCATCAAAAAAACACCCAGTTTGTTAAGCCCAGCATCAAAGGTACACCCATATGTAAAGTCAAGCATCAAAGCCACATCCATTTAGTTAGGCTGAGCATCTAGTCACACCCATTTTGGTAAGCCAAGACTTAAACCCACCCCCATTCTGTTAAGTGGTGCATTCAAGCCACACCCAGTTTATTAAGTGACACATCAAATCCACACCCATTTTTTTAAGGCTTGGCATCATAGGAACTCCCATGTTGTTAAGCCAAACATCAAAACCTAAACTGCAACCACTTCTTGATGCTGGACAGCTCCCTGAAAAATTCCTTGAACAATCTTGCCTTTAACATTGTTTCTCCTAAACCTTGGGGCCCTTTGCTCCTCCCATGAACTTCCTATTTTAGCCATGCCTTTGCATTCCCTTTTTTCAGATTATTGTGCTCTCTGCAGCCAATATCTCACTTTTGTCACTCCTGCTGCTGTCTGTATCTTTGCTACCACTCATTACCATCTTTTGGCTTGTTCCTCGACCACCCTTCTGCTTGATCCCTACCTGCTACAGTATATCAGCTACTGCCCCGGCTTGCTCACCTCTTGTTGGGGCAATCCAGAGGCCTGCGAGCTGGTACTAACATGCAGCAAAACCCCTATCCAACATCAAGAGCTCTGGTGAATACTGGTTAGTGCTTAGATTCCGCACCTCTGGTGAGCCTGCATCATCCATGGGGATGAGTTCTTCCATGGGGTTATCAGTGGCTACCTTTAAAGTCCCATCCTCCTTTTTATTTTTCCTTGTCAATATTACACTGGGATGTGGTGCCACAGTGATTTGAGTCTTGTTTCATATTTTTCTGCTAGGTATCATCCACCAAGGTGAAATTCTTCTGTATGTATCCAGCTGCTTGGTGGGAGTCTCTCTACTGCTATAGCTACTGGTCTCTGAGCCTCTCTCTACTGCTATAGCTACTGGTCTCTGAGCCTCTCTCTACTGCTATAGCTACTGGTCTCTGGGCCTGACCTCTTACTGGGATACCCATTTTGTTATAATGTGCATCAACACAACATCCAGCTTTTTAAGCTGAGCATCAAGGACACTACCATTTTGTTGAGCCAAGCATCAAAGTCAAGCCCATTTTGTTAAGTTGAATATCAAAACCACACTCTTGTTTAAACGTAGCATCAAAGAAATTCCCATTTTGTTAAGCCGAGCAATAAAGTCAAACCCATTTTGTTAAGCTGCGCATCAAAGCCACACCAATTTTGGTGAGCAACCCATCAAAGCCACACCTGTTTTGCTAAAATACATACAGTCAGGAGGTCTCAAAAATGACCTAATATTACTACTAAACTACACGATTTTTAATTATTTGGGATTCCAGCCAAAATGTTTTAAAAATATTTAAGATATATCTGCAAGGGAGTATCTCTAGGGCCATCAGAGACTTTTTGCTTTGTTTTTTTGACAGTATACCAGCCCTTTAGCTTTAAAACATATGCAATAGTTTGTCTTGGCCTTTGGTAGTTTGTGTAAATATCTCGTCTTAGGCAGCATGTGATTGCAGCGATCCCTTCTCATGTTTGTGCTGGATAAGTCACAACTGTTTTCCTTGTAGACCTTATCCTTCCTTGGCATTTGCTTTATATTAAATTCTCGGAGATAGAAGCGTTCTCACATTCCTGCTCCAGTCGGCTCTTCTGTAAACAGCGGTGGAGCAGAAGCTGGGTGTTTATAGAATCTGCAGATCACCACCGAAAAGGTTTAAAATGACAAGTCTGGAATGTCAGCCAGAAGAAGTGACGCATCTTCCTTCTGTAGAGAACATCTTCCAGGGATCAGAGATGGTCTGTAATTCACAGCTCCAGGAGCAGCAGTGCCCAGCTGTTGCTCCACCTGTACCACCGATTCAATCCTCTGGTGTTACAGGTCTAATACGTTGTTATTTTGTAAAAGGGTTAATAAAAACGTCAGTTGGGTGTTGGTAGGTCACAAAATGGCTTCTTCTGTGGTTTGTGGTGGCCCAACTGTTTATTCCAATGGTGGACTATAAAGTATAACCAAAGATAAAACTTTTTTTTGGACAGAGTGGAGAGAGATTAGAACCCCTATCAGATTTGTATTGCCGTTTGTGTACTCCTTAGGAAGATTCAACCTCTCTATTTCATCTGTGTACCATTATCAAGTAGTTAAAGTTAAAGAAAATCCCAGATTTTGTCCTAATAAGCTTTGCAGTAAGGCAGCCCTTTCATTTGCAATGAGTATTTAAGGGACAGCAACACAAGTGTTAATGGAGCTGCTCCTCTTTTTCCACAACACAGCACATCACATATGTAGCGCTACCCTCACAGGAGCCACTGGTAATATGGGTTCTTGGCTCTTGGTCTAGCTCTGTGTGAGGCCTCACTCTCACTGACACAACCAGGATACCTTTCTGTTAACCTGAGCATACACACAAGAAAAAACGGCCAAAGTGGCCAAACAAGAGTAAATACCCGTAGAACAACTATGCCTCTTGAGAGCTCTCAAAGGGGCTAGGTTTAGCCCTGCAAGATGAACCTCAGAGTTAAATATAGAACTGCCCTCAGGATAAAATTATTTGGGCAAGTCTTTGTGATAGATTGTCTGCTGGCTACATTGGGGCCCTTTAAGCATGATGGCATGCAGGGTGATCAAAACATGTCAATTAATTGAGTATTGCAGCAATGTATCATAGATTTTGAACTTAATGAAAGAGGGGACACCTTTGGAGCAAATGAAAACTGAGATGGGGCTGTAATTTGACTGTAATTTGTTAGCAGATGGATGCGGCTTAATGGTGGATCTGTGACCCTCTCACAAATTCCTTTCTGCGCAGTCCTCTGATGGTGACTTGTTAGATGAATGGTGGGGGGCCCCCTTATCTTGTAGTCAATTGATGGCAGCTGAGGGTGAGGTGGCGACCTCCCCAGCAGTATTGGTTGACCACAGCCTGGATACAGCATGCGTCTTGGAGTAGCCCCTGGAGAGCTGATGCTGCAAGACTCTCTCCAGTCATGCCACCTGGTTCTTAGATACAGCAGCATCCAGCAAATTTAGCCCAAGGCCCACTTGCATAGCACAGCTCTTCTGTCCCTTCCTTCTCTGGTTGGCATGATTTTTCCAACTGCCCTTCTCTTTCCTGGGCTTCCCTCCTGCTCTCAGGTGTACATGGGTATTGTAGTTGCTTCCCAGAAATAGTTGTCACTCGGATCCTCCTTGAAACTACATCTCCCACAATGCCCCTGCATAAAACCAATCACTATTTAAACAAGACATAACTGACATTGCCATCTTGTGGGAGAAAAGAGCTCTGCAATCTTTGCCCTCTGTTACACATCACAACGCACAAATGGTGCACATCTGTGTGTTGTGATACACTAAAACGCACAATGTGTTGTGGTGTGTTGGGGATATTTAATAAAAATGAATGGCACCGCAGCACAGCTCACAGTGTGTCATGCACTATCATGCATTGGGGAAAAGTAAAGTATCTGTTTTTTCTTGTGTTACTGCAATGCACAAATGTTTATCCAGTCTTAGGGTTACAGGGTATTGTACGTGTGAGGGTTATTGTACGTGTTAGAGGTATAGCGAGGGGTAATGTGAGGAGGACCTTTGGTTAGGGCTTTACGCTGTGAGCTCCAAACTCTGTGCCATAAACTAACAGTGTCAGTCTCCCTGTGCAAATTACAAATTAACTGGGAAGCCTTGTGATTATCAGCTTATGGAAGTGAGAAAATGATTTCCCTAAGCATCCCTAGTCAAAATCCCCTTAGCATAGCAGGAATAATATTTACATATATATATATTATATATATATTATATATATATATATATATATATATATATATATATATATATACACAGTATATTAAAATAGTGTTGAAAAGCACAGGAGGGGAAAGTGTTAACATCACTGGAGAAGCCCTCGGGAAATGTCATTGTCACTGTCGTTCTTGCAGACAGATCAGAGTTTTTTTTTTTAATTCCAGGATTTCCAATTAAAGTGCAATGCACTCTTCCACAATTGTTCCTTTTGGAATACAATGGCTGCCCTTTAATTTCACAGCAGGATCATTTGACCTTACACTTGTCTTACACTAATATTATTTTGTGTTTTTATCTTCAGAGAGAGAGAATGAGAATGTGCCAACAAGATAGAGAAGGGGAGACAGAAAATAGAGAGACGAAAAAAAAGGACAGAAATAAATAGAAGGAAGGAGAGTAGTGGAGGATGGAGAGAGTGAAGAGGCTTATGGAAAGAGAAGAGAAGAACTGATAGCAGCAGACTAAGATATCACATACATACACTGATTAGCCATAACATTATGGCCGCCCACCATAACATAACTACAAACCTAATATTAACCACTTTACCACCGGACGATTTTGCTGTCTTACGTCTGGGCCACTTTTTGCGATTCGGCACTGTGCGACTTTAACTGACAATTGCGCGGTCATGCAACGCCGTACCCAAACTAAATTTACGTCCCTTTTTTTTACCACAAACAGAGCTTTCTTTTGGTGGTATTTGATCATCTCTGCGATTTTTATTTTTTGCGATATTAATAAAAAAATGCAACAATTTTGAAAAAATAACAATATTTTTCTATTTTGACAGTTAAAAAATATCCAATATATTAAATTTTTGTCATATATTTAGGCCAAAATGTATTTAGCTACATGTCTTTGACAAAAAAATTCTCAATGAGCGTATTTTTAATCGCTTTAAGACCGGAAGATTTTACCCCCTTCTTGACCAGGCCATATTTTGCGATTTGGCACTGCGTTCATTTAACGGACAATTGCGCGGTCGTGTGACGCTGTACCCAAATTAAATTGACATCCTTTTTTTCCCCACAAATAGAGCTTTCTTTTGGTGGTATTTGATCACCTGTGCGATTTTTACTTTTTGCGCTATAAACAAAAAAAGAGCGTAAATTTTGAAAAAATAACAATATTTTTCACATTTGTTTATATGAAATTCCACCAAAAAAAATGTAAAAATCAAAATTTTTTAACATTTTAGGCCAATTTGTTTTCTGCTACATATTTTTGTTAAAAAAAAAATCGCAATAAGCGTACTTTGATTGGTTTGCACAAAAGTTATTGAGTTTACTAACTAAGGGAAAGATTTCTGTCATTTTTGGTGTTTTTTTTTTTAACGAGTAAGGGCGGTGATCTGCGATTTTTTTTTGCTGGACTGTGACATTGCGGCGGACAGATCGGACCCTTGACTGACATTTTTGACACTTTTGGGGGTACCAGTGACATTACTACAGTAATCAGTGCTATACATATGCACTGTTACTGTAAAAATGACACTGGCAGGGAAGGGGATAATTTTTATTAGAGAGGGAGGGGTTAATGTATGCCTGGTGCTTACTAACGTGTGTGGGGGGAGGTGACTGAGTGACACAGGGACAGATCGCAGGTTCAGCTAAGCTGAACCCTGCCTGTCACTTAGGAGATCCGCCCGCTTTGTTTACACAAGCGGGCGGATTTCCACACTAGATCCCCGACGATCGGGGAAGAGCAGCGGTGATCACCGCCGCTCCTCCCCATGCCCGACTCCCGCTGTAAATGAATACAGCGGGAGCGCGCCGCCGAGAGAGGAGAATGTCTGGTGACGTAGGTCTATGTCGTCAGACGATAACAAGCCACTGTGCCGCAGTAGCAGCACAGTGAGCAGAGGTAAGTTGGTTAAGTAGGTCCCACTTCTGCCACCAAAACAATCCTGACCTGTCGAGGCATGGACTCCACTAGACCTCTGAAGGTACGCTGTGGTATCTGGCACCAAGTTTTCGGTAGCAGATCCTTTAAAACTTGTAAGCGCTCCATGGATCAGACTAGTTTTTTCCAGTACATCTCACAGATGCCCAATTTGATTGAGATCTGGGGAATTTGGACGTCAAGTCAACACCTCAAAGACACCTTCTTCCATTGCTCTGTTGTCCAGTTCTAATGCTCACATACCCATTGTAGGTGCTTTGGGCTGTAAACACGGATTAGCATGGGCACCCTGATTGGTCTGCGGCTACACAGCCCTATACACAACAAACCGTGAGGCAATGTGTGTTCTGACACCTTTCTATCAGAGCAAGCTTTACCTTTTTCAGCAATTTGAGCTTCTTTTATGGGACTGGACTACATGGGTAAGCCTTCGCTCTACACATGCATGAATGAGACTTGGCCACCCATGACCCTGGTGTTGGTTCACCAGTTTTCCTTCCTTATATCACTTTTGGTCAGTCCTGACCACTGTAGATCAGGAACATCCAACAAGAGTTGCAGTCTTGGAGTTGCTTTGACCCAGTCGCCCAGACATTACAATTTGGCCCTTGTCAAAATCACTCAAATCCTTACACTTGTCCATTTTTAATGCTTTCGGCACATCAACTTCAGGGACAACATGTTTAATTTCTGCCTAATATATCCCACCCACATAGCAGATGCCATTGTAACAAGGTAATCACTGTTATTACCTTTAACTGTCAGTGTTCATAATCTTATGGCTGGTCTGTGTATATTATGTCATTTAAATATCTCAGCGTTTGTTCCAATTCCAGTTGCCCTTTATCCCACTTCCAGCCTTCCTCTTGCTTTCACATGAGGCATCTTACATTTGTGCTTGCAGGAAGCAGAATCTACTCCGTGCAGTACAGAGTTGAAGGAGAACGTAACAGATGTTGAACTGAATTCTTCCTGTGCACCTAAGGCGATGCATCAGGAGCTTTGTATAAACCAGTGTGCTCTGTCTTGGGAGTATATTTATGAAGTTGCTTACTGCAGGGATGAAGCTGTGGCAAGCAAAGCACTTAGAAGAGGTCACTCAGAACAAAGAGCATGAAATAATGGGATTTTTGCCTTACTGTAAAATCCATTTCTCTGATTTTCATTGGCTGACACAGCTCCTGTCATTCTTAACCATTGGGTTTTACTGCCCCCTAGAGGAGAAGGATACTAGGCAGAAAAAAATTCTGGCTACACCCATGGCCAGTCCCAGGGGGTATACTCCCTCTCTCTGCTATAGGTACTCAGTTTTGTTACAAGCAGTGTCAGAAGAATTGCAACTCCACAGAGGGGTGAGTGCTGTGTCCGTCAATGAACATCAGAGAAATGGATTTTACGGTAAGCCAAAATTTCCATTTTCTCTTTCGTTCATTGACGGACACAGCTCCTGGTATTCTTAACCATTGGGAAGTCCCAAAGCAGTGTCAAACATGAGGGGTGGGAAACAGCAAAAAATTCCCAAAGCTAAACAGTAGCCACTGGTGGCACAGTCTACTTCTTAAAGCGGAGTTCCGGGCACAAAATCGATCTTTTTTTTTTGTGCCCGTCCGCTTGTTCTCCTTCACCTGAAACAGAATTGGATAGTTAGGTTTTTTTTTTTTTTGTACTTACCTTGTAATTGTAGATCGAATATACTGACCTATTCTTCACTTCCTCCCTCTGTGCTGCGGCTCCGCCGTCACTTCCTGGCTTGCAATGATTCCTGGGAGCTGAACGTCATCGCTCCCAGGAATCAATGCGACGGCACCGGCCCCGCTCGTCACTTCCGGGGCGACGCCACATTCCCTGCTAAACAGCTTCTGGGCATTCTGGGAGAAGAGGACGCGGAAGAAGACACAGAAGAGGATCGCGCCGGCTTCAGCTGCCCACAAGAGAGATGGCAACGCTGTGGAAGAAATTTTATAAGAGAGTATTTCTTCTTGCATGTAAGTGCCCACCGGGACAGATCAGAGGCGAGCCATTGTGGAATGTACTAGCCCTGACTGTCCCGGGGGTATGTTCACTGAAAAAATGTTTCTGTGCCCGGAACTCCGCTTTAAGAACGGATCATCCTCACTATCAGAGGATTCAAGGCGCGTGGTCGCAGACCCAGCAGGGTGACCCATGTACACGGCAGCCAAATCAGAATCAGGATCTAATGAGACAGATGAGGCAAGGGAAGGCAGAGAGTGGCAGCACCACCCGGTCGCCAAGCACAAGGCACAGAGCCATCCTCAGCAGAGAGAGAGAGAACCCCACCAGACTCACCACCCGCAGACACAGGCACCTGCAATCACCAGGAGAATCTGCACTACACGTGCGGCGATCAGAAAGCTAAATGATCCAGGAGTCCTCACCAGGGGATAAAGAGGGGCTCCCACCGCCGAAATCGCCACTGTTGGGGCTCCACTGTTGTGTGTGTGTGTGTGTGTGTGTGTATATACAGTATACACACACTGTGTATACATGGCTGTTTACCAAGTCCATAGACAATCACCCCTTTAGGCTGTCTTGAGGCGCTCTCATATCTACAGTTGAACCTGCCTTGACAGGGCATTGTGGCTTAACACGTAATTGCAAATGATTGTAACAAAAACTCTAGATTTTGAAAAAATGTTGCATTGCTTTTTATATAGTCCTGCTCAGGTGCACCTTTTCTTTTTGATCTGTCTGAAGCCTACCATTCTTGCTCAATGGCATGCAGACACGTGCTGGCCAACAGATCTAAATTACAGCCTCAATCAAACAGGGTACCTTTCCGATTTCTTTTGTTCTTTTCTGAGAGGAGCAATGCCAGCAGCATCTCCATTTTTCATAAACGTATTGGTCTTCAAAGCTCTTTGCAGATTTTCTCACCAATGCATACAGAGGCGGCAAAAAACACCTGAGAGAGGTACTATATATTTTTCATGCTCTATTAAAAAAAGTTTGACTAAAGTTCCACTTTAACCACTTTACCACCGGAGGATTTTGCTGTCTTACGTGCAGGCCACTTTTTGCGATTCGTCACTGTGCAACTTTAACTGACAATTGCACGGTCTTGCGATGCCGTATCCAAACTAAATTTACGTCCTTTTTTCCCCACAAACAGAGCTTTCTTTTGGTGGTATTTGATCACCTGTGCGATTTTTACTTTTTGCGCTATAAACAAAAAAAGAGTGTAACTTTTGAAAAAATAACAATATTTTTCACATTTTTTTATATGAAATTCCCCTCAAAAAAAATGTAAAAATCAAAAATTTTTTAAATTTTTGGCCAATTTGTTTTCTGCTACCTATGTTTGGTAAAAAAAATCACAATAAGCGTATTTTGATTGGTTTGCGCAAAAGTTATTGCGTTTACTAACTAAGGGAAAGATTTATGTCATTTTTGGTGGGTTTTTTTTAACGAGTAATGGCGGCGATCTGCAATTTTTTTTGCGGGACTGCGACATTGCGGCGGACAGATTGGACCCTTGACTGACATTTTTGACACTTTTGGGGGTACCAGTGACATTACTACAGTAATCAGTGCTATAAATATGCACTGTTACTGTAAAAATGACACTGGCAGGGAAGGGGTTAATTTTTATTGGTGATCAAGGGGTTAATGTATGCCTGGTGCTTACTGACGTGTGTGGGGGGAGGGGACTATGTGACACAAGGACAGATCGCAGGTTCAGCTATGCTGAACCCTGCAATCTGACCCTGCCTGTCACTTAGGAGATCCGCCCGCTTGTGTTTACACAGGCGGGCGGATCTCCACACTCGATTCCCCCGACGATCGGGGAAGAGCAGCGGCGATCGCCGCTGCTCCTCCCCTGGCCCGACTCCCGCTGTGACTGAATACAGCGGGAGCGAGCCTCTGGCGGCGCGCACGCGCCGCCGAGAGAGGGGAATGTCTGGTGACGTAGGTCTACGTCGCCAGACGTTATCGAGCCACTTTGCCGCAGTAGAGCTCTAGTGAGCAGTGCGGAAGTGGTTAAAGTGAACCTGTGGTTAGTCTATGGACACTGATCTATTTCCATATTCCTAAAGCTGAAGTTTACTCAAACAATTATTGTTCCCCCTCTAACTGCAGTCTCATCACTTACACTGGTCTACAAATTTTGGGAAATGATCGACCTCCGAGATAAAATGTGCTAATTCTTACATATTTTGATTAGATGATTTAGAAAACAGGTAATAAAGGTGTCGGCTGGCTAAAGTTTTCAAGATATTTCACAATAAAGATTTCTACACAGGCGAGTATATTTGCCTACAAGGCAGGGAGATGTCTGATGATCATTATGCCTCGTAACTGCTCGACAAAGTACGGTAGAACAATGAAAATGGTACCACATGGAAGTGTATACATTTATCTCCACTAAAGATTATTACCTAACTGTAATTTTTTGTGTGAGGTACATTTGTCTTGATCAGATCTACGTATCATACAATTACATCTGGTGGCTTGTAAAAGTGTCCAAGGAACAGTTGCATATTTTCCCTCAGAAGTCAAGATGCCGGTTCACACTGATCCGACTTGTCAGGCGACTTGGTCACCTGACAAGTAACTTCCAATGCTGTGCAATGAGAGCAAACAGTATCTTTTCACTCAGTGCCCAGTGTCAGTGGCCATCATCCCTATATGTTATATACAAGAAAAATTCCCCTATGTGGGACTGTAAATGCCACTGACCACTGTGTTTTGTATAAAAATATCTTTATTAATTCCAAAATAAGAGCCAAACAAAAAAGTAACATAAATCAATAACATAACAGGGCATTAAAATATGCATGCATATGACAGACCAAATACCGAACCAAATAGGGGCGCTCAGGTGTACAAGGTGATCATGGAACCGGAAAACGACCCTACGCGTTTCGGGCAAGAAAGCCCTTCTTCAGGGGTCACCCAAAGCTCCAGATACAATACCTAGTATATCCTTAGCGTCTAGCCCTACGGATTGGATTGGTCTGTCAGCTAAAAATGGTATTGCTACCATCAGGAGGAATGCCCAAGTTCCCACAGGCCCGTTCAAGGGCTACGAAGTCCGTGAGAGCATGAAAGGAGTAGTAGCATCCGCCCAGAGGGACCAGCAGGGCACCATGATGACCGGTAAGAAAATTAGCTCAATATGGACTACTCCCATGAAGGGGGATTTGTTCATATGGCAACCTGTGATGTACAGGAAAAATAAGGATGGATGCCAAGCCCATAGGAAGCCGAGGGACAGATACATATACACCTTGATCTCTTCGACCACTACTAGTTGTACTACATATAACCCTCTGTGGTCTTATTTTTCCTGACAGTGGTCAGTGGCATTTACAGTCCCACATAGGGGAATTTTTCTTGTATAATGCTGTGCAATGGAACCGTTCTAATTAGAACGACTCAAGTCGCTCCAACTTAGAAAAAGGTTCCTGCACTATTTTTTTGCAAAGTCGGAGTGACTTGCATTGACTTCCATTATGAGAAGTCGTTGCAAGCCACGCTGCATTCGCGCTGCTGCACGGGCGACTTCATTAGTCGCCCGAAGTCGGGGCGACTTCGAGTCAGATCAGTGTGAACCGACACTTAACAATGCAGAAAACCTCTGCTACATTTGTGGCAGGGTTACATTTGCATCTCAAAAGTGTAGTATGGCAGCAGTGGTATAAAAGGCATACCACCTAGATTTTGAATGCAAAATAGAGGATCAGGAGTTGGGCCCCTCATTATTGTTGCATTACATGTGCAACCTATTTGCATCGTTGGCTAAACAGGAAGAAAAAGTCAATGCCAAAATATAGGGGTAAGATATTCTAAAACAGCGCTACCAGGCATGTATAAAGTAGTAAAATATAAATAATTCATAAATTGCAATATATAAAATAGTAAAGTGCACTAGTGACAAAATCTGAAATATCCAAAATCATTCAATGATAATGACAATAAATACTAATAATAAATCAATAAATATGTAGAAGTGCAATCAAATACATAAATGGTGCAATAAGTGCCAAAGTGCTAAATCATGTGCAGTCCAAAGATATAGTCCACTGTGCTCCACACAGGTGCAGAAGTGCTTTTTGGGGATCCACTCACCAGACTTAAGATATATCTGAGCCTCAAGTATGCAGTGGTTTTCCAACAAATAGCCAGTAGGGATGAATGGGTCAGCAGAGCCTCCAACAAACCTCCAGCCTCTATTTAGAGTCCCCCCTCAATCAGGTACTCAAAAGGAAGGGAAGGAGCCAAACATAGTGAAGCCCATAGAGCATTTATAAAAATAAAAATAGATAAAAACTACTCACAAAGGCGTAGCATAAAATAGCATTTGAATAACAGCAATTGTCACAACGAGTCCGTCTACTTCCGGGTACGCTGGCGGCGTGCGTTCCATGGGGTATAGGAAGTGACGTTGTGTGGTTCTTGTCTGCCAGGAACTACGTCGACGCGTTTCGCCCGCCTACCATGGGCGTCATCAAAGTCATCCTAAAATATAGGGGCATTTAGAGGCAAAAAAAAAATCCTAATGTTCTTAAAAGTGGCGTTTTTGATGTCAAGTGTGCATGAGACCTTATACTGAGTTAGATTTAAACTGCAAGGAGATCAGATTGCACACATTGCTGGAAAAGTCAAAAGCGTGACATACCCTCTCATCTTTACTAACGGAAGACTGTCAGAATTAATCAGGTCACACTGAATGTCCAGCATCTTTCTAAAACTAGGTTTTATGTATTTACACCATGTTAAAGCGGAGTTCTGCCCCCTACCCCCCAAAAGATAAATTAAAAGTCAGCAGTTAAAAATACTGTAGCTGCTGACTTTTACTATTAGGGCACTTACCTGTCCAGGCAACCAGCGAGCGGATTCTTGAATGGGCTCTCAGGTGCTGGCACCATCATCTCGGCTAAGAGAAACCATCAGTGAAGCCGCAAGCCTTCACAGCCCATTTCCTACTTCGCATGTGTGGATCGGGCTGCACTCTGTGAATGGGCCGGCTGTGGGGTGAAAGGAGGAGGGGGCCGAACTTTTGGCTCACTTTGCCGTGTCCAGGGCTGTCTTTAATATTGATTGGACCCTGGGCAAACATTTTCTTGGGCCTCTCAAATCAACTTATCAACTATTTGTGGGCAGTGCAAGCTCAAGGGGCAGCTGCTTTGGGCCCCACAACAATGACTGGGCCCGGGGCAGCTGCCCCTTTTGCCCTGTGTTAAAGATGTCCCTGGCCGTGGCGAACTCAGCCAGGAGTGGGAGCTCCCCCCCCCAAAGGTGCCAAATGTGGCAGTGGAGGGGATGAGGAAGCAGACAAGTGGAGCTTCTCCTTTTGGGTGGAGCTCTGCTTTAAATGCCTATTTGTAAGATAAATTAACAAATATAAAAAATAAAAAAAACAAGCTTAGAAAAATCTTTTTACAAAAGTCAAAATGAACCTAACCAAAAACACTATACTTGCCTTTAAGAAAAGAATGCTTATGGCTTATGGCTCAGGTTGTTTTGTGCCTTAAATTATTTTATTGAAGGCCCACTGTATATGTAACAGGAGTTTCTTCTCTACTCAAAAACGGCACAAATAGCCTTTGGTCATGAAGGAGTTAATCAAAGCTAAATATATCCTTTGGCAATAGGCAATCATCAGGTAATGGCATAGGCTACAAAGGTTTCTCTGTGCTCGATAATTAGATGCTATTTCTGATACAGAAGACTCATCCGGAACAGAAGAACATTAATTGATGAGTAAGTGTAAGCTCTTGAGGTCAAGTGTGCCTGAATCATTTGTTCCAGGGAGACATACTTAGAGGACTGAATCTTAAGGAAAGAGTTTGTTCACATTAGGTATAATGAAAGGTGAGAAATCACCCCATAACTATTAAGAAGAGTCCTCAGGGAACACTTAGAACAGAGGAGTCTGGGAAATTACCCTAACAAATATTATTAAATCATTGAAATCACTGGCTGCTAATTTGCAGAGCCTAATTGAAAAATCGATATCTTAATATCTTGAGCAGGAATGAGACCCCGGCCCCTTCTACAGATTCACTGCTTTCTGTACAGAGCTTAAAGAGAAACTCTAGAAATAGAAATTAAAGACAAAACCTTTGTGTACACATATAAAAACATGAAGAATATCTGTTTTCCCATTTTTTTTTTAGGTGATCACATTATCTCTGTTCTCAGCTGCATAAGAGCAGTGAATGGCTGTGCAGGGGAGGGAGGGAGCCATGTCATTGGAAGAGATCAGACTGAGTTCCCAGTACAGCTAGAGAACTGACCACGCTGTGTTATCCTGCTTAATATGGTCAGTTTTTAATAGGAAAGCAGAGGGACTGGCAGGAACACCAGGGATTTCACACAAAGGAAGCATACAAAGTAAACAGGATACTTTTTCGTACAAGTACATGATACAGCAGGCACATATCAGGAATATGAAGCTGGGCTTTAAAGCACAGGTGTCAAACACAAGGCTTACAGGCTGAATCTGGCCCTCCAGACCATTCCATGTGGCCCTCGCACCTCTCCTGCAGCCCTTGCCTCTGCCACCCCTGTTCTCAGCATTTAGCAGACTCCAGCTCTCCTCTGGTCCTCCTCCAGACCCTGGACTTTCTGATTCCCAGCTCTGCCCCCAGCTTTTTCCCCAGCAGCAGCACAAGGTAAGAAGGGTGCACTGTGATGTAAGGGAGGGTTGGGACTCTTGACTTCTGATGGTGGAGGGCTTCTGACATCTGATGTCAGAAGGGTGGGTTGCTCTGGACATTTAAGCCCCGTACACACTTAGCGATCGCCGGCCGAACGATCGGCCGTCTTTTGTCCAGGGCTGTCTTGTCTGTTGAAAACTGCAAAAGACTGCACACGAATTTTGTCGGCCAACAACAGCTGACTGCAGAAGTGATGTCATGTGATGGTTAACTTTCCTTGTCTTTTTTCTTTTCTGAGCATGCCCAGTCTTGCTAATCTGCTGTCTGTCGGCCGAAATCTGTACTGACTGGCGAACAATCGGCCGTTCTGGTGTTGGCCAACAAAAATTTTAATGCCTGCACGACAGATTCTGTTCGGCCGAAAATGCGCTGCCGGCTGTTGGAAGCATCATACTAACAAGCCTACAATCGGCCGATCGGTCGTCGAATATTTACGGCCGACAATCGGTACGTGTGTACGGGGGTTTAGTCTTACAGATACAACCGGCCGTTTGAGGGCAACCATAATGCTGATGCGGCCCGCAATTAAATTGAATTTGACACCCCTGCTTTAAATGCTCTCCCAATCCCAGACTTTTTTTAAATTTCAATATGCATAAATTGAGAGAAATGGCGATTGAAAGTTGACATCCACTCAAATGTCAGCTAACAGCTGGACTGCAGGAAACCGGTATAGGCGTAGTACATATATGGGAACCATTGTAACTGTCAAAGGATTTGTCCATCCAGTTCTGAGATATACACTGCACAGCCCTGTCTGGCAGGGCAGGAGAATGTTTATTTTTTTTCTGCTGTAGTTAGGTAACATTTACAGGTCTTGTCATTCCCCAGCCAAATCTGCGATTTTTTTTTGCAGGACTTCGACATTGTGGCGTACATATCGGACCCCTGACTGACATTTTTGACACTTTTGGGAGTACCAAACGAGCGGGGACGCTAAAGGGTCGTGGGCGAGTGACGTAGCCCTACGTCTGTTTGCCTGTATGGGGCTGACTGCCGCAGTAAATAGTCGTGCGGCGATCAGCAAGTGGTTAAAGTCGATGTAAACCCCATTAATGAAATCTGACCTATTCACATATATCTGTAGTGTTTACTTATCTCTTTCCAAAGCCCTAAGTCCCATGTCTTTTTACGGCTCTGTTCCTTTGTTATTAGCATAATAACTTCTAACAAATTCTCAGGCGAGATAAGAGCAGCTGGAAATTTTTGTTGGGGAGGTAACTTAGAGACAGATAAGCAGAGAGCTTGTATATTCACAGCACAGCTCTGCAAGTTTCTTCCTTCCTCTGCCTATGTGGAGGGAGGGGGTGTGTGCCTATCCTCCAATCAGCTCGCACACAGTGTATGCCCAGCCTCCCCTCCCACTGCTGAAACAGGAAGAAAAAAATCGAAAACGATGTACACTTTCTAAAGTCTAGAAAGTTTAAGACTGCAGATATACAAGTAAAACTTATGTAGGGAGATTTGTTTCCTGTGTATCATCTGAAGGCTGTTTACTGGGTATATGTGAGGGTTTACATCTACTTTAAGGCTACTGAAACACATTTATTAGTACAAATAGAAAATACATAAAAACAAATATGCACGCCAGGGTCCATGTATGGCATCCGCAAAACCTCCCTGTCTACTTCCCTTAAAAGTTTATCCCACCCCCCACTAATTATCCCCCGGAACGCCCCCCCCCCACCTCAAAGCCCCCCTAGACATAAAAAACACTTCCGTAGCCCAGTTTCCCTATACTAGTGTGGGCAAATTAGATTGCACCCTGTGATCACCTGGAAAGTGTGAGCCACAATGGACTGGCTGATACTGGGGACCCAATCTAAAGTTTGCCATACACTAGCCGAAAAATCGTTCGAACTCATTTTCAAAAAACAAAAAAGCGGCATTAAGAGCAGACAATCGTGCCATCATGTAATGGCGGAATTTCAAACAATAAATCGTTTAATGGATGTTTTTCATTCAGTTTGTCACATGCCTAGTGCAAACAGCTTGGCCGAGAAACAAATTAACCTTTCGATTTATCGTGCATTCGACAGAATTTTTCTCACTGTTTCTTCGATTTTTCAGCTCTGAAAAGTTAAAAACGATTTTCTATTTGTGCCCATTAACTGGAAGTAAAGCGAATGATCAGACCAAATGACAGATTTTCGAACGATTTTTCGGCTAGTGTATGGTCTGCATTATATTGATAAAACTCGGATACTTACACTGCTTTTATTTACAAAAAAAAAAAGATGTAATGATGCATTCATAATTACAGAGCTGTCTTAACCACTTGCCGACTGCTCACAGTATATTTACTGCGGCAGTCAGCTCCTCACAGGCAGAGCGACGTAGTACTACGTCGCTAGCCTGTGAGGGTCTAGGGAGCGAGTGCGCGCCCCCGGAGGCGCGCTCCCGCGCAGTCACGGACCCCCCTGCGCATGTGACCGGCGGACCCGATGTCCGCCGGTCACTCGGCGATCGTCGGTGGAGAGGGAGAAAGGCAGGCGGCTGATGTAAACAAGCCGCCTGTCATTCTCCCCTGTGTAGGAATAGTGATTATACGGTTCTACTATGTAGGACCGTTGATCACTGTTCCTACACCTCAACCACAGCCAATCACAGTTAGAATCACACCCCTAGGGACACACATAACCCCTCCCTCTCAAAAAAAGTTAACCCCTTCACTGCCAGTGTAATTTTACAGTAACAGTGCATATGTATAGCACTGATTACTGTAGAAATGTCACTGGTAACCCCAAAAGTGTCAAAAATGTCAGTCAAGGGTCCGATCTGTCCGCCGCAATGTCGCAGTACTGCAAAAAAAATCGCAGATCGCCGTCATTACGCGTTAAAAAAAATCAACAAAAATGACAAAAATCTTTCCCTTTGTTAGTAAACGCAATAACTTTTGCGCAAACCAATCAAAATACGCTTTTTGCCAAACATATGGTAAAAAAAAAAAAAATTGGCCCAAAATGTTAAAAAATTTAGATTTTTACTCTTTTTTTGGGGGGGGAATTTCATATAAAAAAATTAAAAAATATTGTTATTTTTGCAAAATTGACGCGCTTTTTTTGTTTATAGCGTAAAAAGTAAAAATCGCACAGGTGATCAAATACCACCAAAAGAAAGCTCTGTTTGTGGGAAAAAAAGGACGTCAAATTCGTTTAGGTACAGTGTCGCAAGACCGCGCAATTGTCCGTTAAAGTCACGCAGTGCCGAATCGCAAAATAGGCCCTGGTCAGGAAGGGGGTAAAATCTTCAGGGGCTTAAGTGGTTAAAAGGTGACCCCCCCCCCCCACTAATAATTTCCCAGACGCCCTCCACCTTAAAGCCCCCCAAGCATAAACAACATTCCCCTAGCCCAGTTTCCCTATACTAGGGCAAATTAGATGGCACCCTGTGATCACCTGGAAAGTGTCAGCCACAATGGACTGGCAGATACTGGGGACACAATCTAATACTGATAAAACTCTGGTACTTACACTGCTTTTATTTACAAAAAAAAAGATGTAATGATGCATTCATAATTACAGAGCTGTCATAATTTGTGTTATTCATATTTGTCTGGAGTTCAGTTTCATGTGCTGTTTGGCACACCTCAACTTCAATCTCATTAGCACTATCCTTTTTGTCCTTTTCTCCTGACCCAACACATCCCCCCTCCCTCTTCACAGATGCATGTTTACCTGAATCTGACAGTCACTGCCTCCGGTGTTTGTTTTTCATCCAGCGGCAGCGCCGTCGCTGTCCTGGCAGCATCTGTGCCTTACAACCCCAAAGACTTCTATGGGGCTATGTCATAAACTCCGAAACCAAGTGGGATAGTCCCATAGAGGTCTATGGGACTGCAATGTACAGGCATGGGCAGGACAGTGATGACTTGTGACGCTGAATGTAAACAAACACCAGAAGCTGTCATTGTCAGATTTAGGTAGGTAGGCATCAGTGGACAGAGAGACTTAGTTGGGTTGGGTCAAATAGCGGAACTGCATCCATCAATTTGAAGTAAGTATGCATCTGTGGAGGATGGGTTAGGTTAGGTCAGAGAAAAGGGGACAAAAGCCTAAGCGAGTAAAGAAATATTTTAGTTTAAATAAATAAAGCTACCTATATAAATGAGCGTTCTAAACCATTCTACTCGGCACCCTGGTCATTAGGATTATAGTCCTCTGATCTAGTATAGCCCGTGCAGTAATTATGTTTTACTCAATTTCCCTTTTCTGAATCTCAAGATTGAGATAATCCCATCCTAGGCTACGGGGGATGGATAGGGTTTTATATACATTAAGAAAAGCCACTTAGCTGCTTGAATCAGACTGGAGAAAAAAAAAAAATAGCGTGCGAGTTTCTTTCTTTCTGACAATAAAGGCTCAGACGTCACCCGACAGCGGCTGGCCTCCTCGTTCCTCCAGCTATAGAAGATTTACTCGCTAGCGGCGACTTCATAGCAACCGGCAAACGAAATTCTCAACAGCTTTATTGATTTAATAGGTCAAGCAGGATTTATAAATCCCTCATGCTGTGCCGGAGGATAACTGGGAGGTTTTATCTCATGATATCATAAACGGATCCCTACACCTTATTATTATATACTTTACAGGCTATTAGATGCTACAGACTAGAGAGCACAAGACTGGAGATTGAGTGGCACTGGATGATCGGAACAAAAACATCTTGTGTTGAACTTTGAGACTTTTGTCTTTTCTCAAAAAGAAACATCCACTTTTTAAGCCTCTTTTCTATTATTATTCTGCTGCAACCTTTACAGCATGGGCTACCTTTGTGTATATGGGGTATCGCGAGCAATGCTTTATCTATCTTTCCATGTAGTCCCAGATCTAATGCTTAGGAAATCTGCGGTCTTGAGATAAATGATTCTCTCTTATCTGTGGTACCTTCAGACAAGAAAACAACAAGAGAAGGGCGCACCGACCTTGTGCATTACCACTTAAAAGTTTATTAAAATCAAAGAAGGGTAGCGTACAATATACTCACAAACGTAGCATATGAACAAGCATATAGGAAATGGGCACCGCTCGCTTCCAGGACACTTCTCTACTGCTGGATAGCGTGATGGCGTCCTCAAAACCTGATGTGGCTTACGCGTTTCGAGGGAGGACCCTCTTCCTCAGAGCCAAAATCACCATGGAAGCGAGCGGTGCCCATTTCCTATATGCTTGTTCATATGCTACGTTTGTGAGTATATTGTACGCTACCCTTTGATTTTAATAAACTTTTAAGTGGTAATGCACAAGGTCGGTGCGCCCTTCTCTTGTTGTTTTCTTGTAGTGCCTTTTGGATACCCTTGGTCCTGAGGGGGGCAGCAAGACCACTTGATAAAACCGCCTAGAAGATTCACCTTCCCGCATACCACTTGAGCGCAGGAGAGATATTGTACCTTCAGACAACCCTGGGTAACCATAAGGATCTTTTGCACGTTTGACATCATAGTTGGTATTGGTCCCCTACAGATAAGTTGGAGTCAGATGTGTCCTATGGCTCCCATCTCCTCCCCTCTCTATAAGCTCCTGAGCTAAAGGCCCGTACACACTTGACGGAAATCGGACGAAATATCCTCCGATTTTTCTCTCTCTTGCTCAGCGTTCATAGGTTGCTGAAAGTTGTGTACACACTAGCCGAAAATCGTACGATTTTACCTCGGACGGGAATTTTCGGCAGATTTTCTACTAGTGTGTACCCCACTTTAGTTTGCTAGTCCACACAGCGCTCTCTCTGTTGATTGAGGGTTGTAGGACTTGCCTCCACATTCTACTGCTCTTAAATCTGATCTCTAGCTCTAAGTGAAGTTTAAATAGTTTGAACCAAGCTGGACTAAACAAAGTATTACCCACCAGATGTGCCCTCTGTGTATGCTGAATAAACCTCAGCTACATAGCGGTGCCTTCTGGCAGCAGGATTGGAACTTCCCTTCCCACTCCTGGAACAAAACGAGAGTCTATGAATAAATACAAAGGTTCCTCTGATTGGCAGACGTGGAACGGAGTCTATGAATAATCACAAAGATTCCTCTGATTGGAAGAGGTGGGCATATGACATCACAATCTCCAACTCAGCCATTCAGAAGGAAGCTTTGATTCATTCATACAATACAGAGCTCCCTTTGAAAGTCCCCTTCAGTGCCCTTCAGCCTGACTCAATTTTGTTCCAGCAATGGGAAAGGAAGTTTCGATCTTGCTGCTGGAACACATTGCTGTATACTGTATGTAGCTGACAGCACACACATCTAGTGAAGGTACAGTGCCTTGCGAAAGTATTCGGCCCCCTTGAACTTTGCGACCTTTTGCCACATTTCAGGCTTCAAACATAAAGATATAAAACTGTAATTTTTTGTGAAGAATCAAAAACAAGGGGGACACAATCATGAAGTGGAACGAAATTTATTGGACATTTCAAACTTTGTTAACAAATAAAAAACTGAAAAATTGGGCGTGCAAAATTATTCAGCACCTTTACTTTCAGTGCAGCAAACTCTCTCCAGAAGTTCAGTGAGGATCTCTGAATGATCCAATGTTGACCTAAATGACTAAGTCAAGTCTCCGTATAAATGCACCTGCACTGTGATAGTCTCAGAGGTCCGTTTAAAGCGCAGAGAGCATCAAGAAGAACAAGGAACACACCAGGCAGGTCCGAGATACTGTTGTGGAGAAGTTTAAAGCTGGATTTGGATACAAAAAGATTTCCCAAGCTTTAAACATCCCAAGGAGCACTGTGCAAGTGGTAATATTGAAATGGAAGCAGTGTCAGACCACTGCAAATCTACGAAGACTTGGCCGTCCCTCTAAACTTTCAGCTCATACAAGGAGAAGACTGATCAGAGATGCAGCCAAGAGGCCCATGATCACTCTGGATGAACTGCAGAGATCTACAGCTGAGGTGGGAGACTCTGTCCATGGGACAACAATCAGTCGTATACTGCACAAATCTGGCCTTTATGGAAGAGTGGCAAGAAGAAAGCCATTTCTTAAAGATATCCATAAAAAGTGTAGTTTAAAGTTTGCCACAAGCCACCTGGGAGACACCAAACATGTGGAAGAAGGTGCTCTGGTCAGATGAAACCAAAATCAAACTTTTTGGCAACAACGCAAAACGTTATGTTTGGCGTAAAAGCAACACAACTCATCACCCTGAACACACCATCCCCACTGTCAAACATGGTGGTGGCAGCATCATGGTCTGGGCCTGCTTTTCTTCAGCAGGGACAGGGAAGATGGTTAAAATGGATGGGAAGATGGATGGAGCCAAATACAGGACCATTCTGGAAGAAAACCTGATGGAGTCTGCAAAAGACCTGAGACTGGGACGGAGATTTGTCTTCCAACAAGACAATGATCCAAAACAAAAAGCAAAATCTACAATGGAATGGTTCACAAATAAACATATCCAGGTGCTAGAATGGCCAAGTCAAAGTCCAGACCTGAATCCAATCGAGAATCTGTGGAAAGAACTGAAAACTGATGTTCACAAATGCTCTCCATCCAACCTCACTGAGCTCGAGCTATTTTGCAAGGAGGAATGGACAAAAATTTCAGTCTCTCAATGTGCAAAACTGATAGAGACATACCCCAAGCGACTTACAGCTGTAGAAAAAAAGGGAGAAGAGGATGAGAGAGCCTCACGAATCAGTGGGGCCTCTCAGCCCCTCAAATATATTGGGACTTTATAGGCACCTAGCACATGCTGATCTCAGTGGGAATGAACGTAGCCATCACTTAATAAAAGTAACATTTATTTGACACGAAAATACAAAAATAGACATCTATTCAGTAAAACATGGTGTAAACCTGCACATAGATGGTGGGACATACTCCTATACCACTGGAACCCTTATGCCTAACATTCCAAGGCAATTCATATAAATATGTTGCAGATCATGATAGATCAAGATGAATGGTCATAAAAATGTAGGGTTCCCTTGTGACAGGTGTGGAATCGATTCCACACCTGTCACAAGGGAACCCTACATTTTTATGACCATTCATCATGATCTATCATGCAGACAGGAGGGTGTGCTTAGCTGAGAAAACCCCTCCTCCCTTCCTGAAGAGTTCTGAGATGCATGACATCATTTGCCTAGACCAGGACACCAGGAAGTAACTAAAGAAATGTAAAAAAAAATGTAAAACAAATAAATATAATATACTTCCTATTTATTATTTTATTTATTAATGCTAGCAGCAGAAGGAGTAAAATAGCCAATGTTTATTGGGAGGGTGAAGTTCTTTTTCAGCAAACCCAGGAAATACCAGTTGATGTTGCCCTTGTCCTTTTCATTTCTTGTGAGCTGACCTCCAAACATAAAACAATGTTATCTTATTTGCGTAAACTACTAATCCCATCATCTCCCTTGTAATGGAGATGAAAATAAAGACAAGACACGTTTGAAGAACAAAAAGGACTCAACATAATCCCCGCGCTACAAACAAATAACAAACAAATGACAAAATTGCATGTGTCAGGAGCTGCCATCACTTCACATGAAATATACTGTATATACAGTGCCTTGAAAAAGTAATCATATCCCTTGTAATTTTCCAAATTTTGTCATGTTACAACCAAAAACGTAAATGTATTATATTGGTATTTTATGTAATAGATATGGCCAGAGGCGTAACTAGAACCTTCAGGGCCCTGATGCAAGGAACCATGAAGGGCCCCCCAGACCCCTGGCCGGGGCCCTTACCTTCAAGCCCAGGGCTCTTCCCACTAATCCTGGGGCTCTTTACACCTGTTGCATGGCCTTTTATTACGGTCCCGCAGCAGGATTCTTTCACAAGTTCTGCAGTGGGCCCCCTTCCTGCAATCTTGGGGCCTCCCCACAGTGGTGCAATGCCAGGGTCCGGTTGCAAGTGTGACCTTTGCGATCCTGGAAGTTCACCCACTGGTTTGCTACCGGGCCCCCTGGAGCATGGGGCCCGGTAGCGATTGCAACCCCTGTAGTTACGCCCCTGGATATGGCACATAATTGTGAAGCAGAAGGAAAATTATAAATGGTTTTCAACATTTTTCACAAATAAATATCTGAAAAGTGTGGCGTGCATTTGTATACAGCTCCTTTACCCCTAATTAAAATCTAGTGTTATCAATTGCCTTCAGAAGTCACCTAATTAGTAAATAGAGTCCACCTGTGTGAAATGTTATCTTAGTATAAACCCAGCTGTTCTGTGAAGCCCTCAGAGGTTTGTTAGAGAACCTTAGTGAACAAACCGCATCATGAAGGCCAAGGAACACACCAGACAGGTCAGGGATAAAGTTGTGGAGAAGTTTAAAGCAGGGTTAGGTAATAAAAAAATATTGCAAGCTTTGAACATCTCACAGAGCCCTGTTCAATCAATCACCTGAAAGAGTATGGCCCAACTGCAAACCTACCAAGACATGGCCATCCACCTAAACTGACTGGCCGGCAAGGAGAGCATTAATCAGAGAAGCAGCCAAGAAGTCCAAGAGGCTCTGGGAGAGTTGCAGAGATCCACAGCTCAGGTGGGAGAATCTGTCCACTGGACAACTATTAGTTGTGCACTCCACAAATCAGTTTTTTATGGAAGAGTAGCAAGAAGAAAGCCATTGTCGAAAAAAAAGCCATAAGAAGTCCCGTTTGCAGTTTGTGAGAAGCCATTTGGGGGATACAGCAAACATGTGGAAAAAGGTGCTCTGGTCAGATGAGACCAAAATTGACGTATTTGCTTAAAAGCAAAACGCTATGTGTGGCTGAAAACTAACACTGCACATCACCCTGAACACACCATCCCCACTGTTAGACATGGTGGTGGCAGCATCATGTTGTGGGGGTGTTTTTTTTTAGCAGGGACAGGGTCAGAGTTGATGGGAAAAAGGATGGAGCCAAATACAGGGCAATCTTAGAATTTCGAGTCTGCAAAAGACTTGAGACTGGGGCTAAGGTTCACCTTCCAGCAGGACAACGACCTTAAACATACAGCCAGAGCTAGAATGGAATGGTTACCTCAAAGCATATTTATGTGTTAGAATGGTCCAGTCAAAGTCCAGACCTAAATCCAATTGAGAATCTGTGGCAAGACTTGAAAATTGCTGTTCACAGACGCTCTCCATCCAATCTGACAGAGCTTGAGCTATTTTGCAAAGAAGAATGGGCAAAAATGTCCCTCTCTAGATGTGCAAAGCTGGTAGAGACATCCCCTAAAAAGACTTGCAATTTTAATTGCATCGTTAGGTGGTTCTACAAAGTATTGACTCAGGGGGGCTGAATACAAATGCACACCACACTTTTCAGATATTTATTTGTAAAATATTTTGAAAACCATGTATCATTTTTCTTCCACTTCACAATAATGTGCCACTTTGTGTTGGTCCAGTGGTTCTTAACCTGGGTTCGATCGAACCCCAGGGGTTCGGTGAGTCAGTCTCGCGGGTTCGGCGGAGGTCAAGACATACACCGGACTCATATGATTCGTGATGACACGCCCCGCTCATCCCCCCGAGAATATAATACTGATTGTGAGGCCGAGCGCACCCAGGGAAATCAGAGCTGCGGTCGGGACAACTCACAGCCATTACACATAGACACTTGACGCTCCGCCCCCTGTACCTCCCCCAGCAGGGTTCCAGTCTATTCCCTGCAGGCTGCTTGCTGCTTGAGTGGGCGGGATAGGGATGTACCTGACCACGGAGATCACGCCCGCCTGGAAGAGGGAAGTGTTAGCAGCTGAGCAGAGGGAGCAGAGTGAATGTTCCTGGAGGTAGGCTCAGCTAGCTGTACATGGTGGATTCGTTTACAAGCACCTCTATGCCAAGTCTGCTGAGTTACTGCAGCTTAGCATAGAGGTGCTGTTAGTTGACAAATGGAAATGCATGTCCTTTTCATTTAGCTCAATAAAGCATTGTGAATGCCCCCTGGTGTGTGCCATCCTGATACCCCATGGTATGCCCTCCCAACACCTCCCCCCCAGTGTGTGCCCTCCTGACCCCCCAATGGTATGCCCTCCCAACACCTCCCCCCAGTGTGTTCCATCCTGACACCCCATGGTATGTCCTCCCAACCCCCCCAGTGTGTGCCCTTCTGATACCCCATGGTATGCCCTCCAAACACCCCCCCCCCCAGTGTGTGCCCTCCTGACACCCCATGGTATGCCCTCCCAACCCCCCCCAACCCCAGTGTGTGCCCTCCTGAAACCCCATGGTATGCCCGACCAACCCCCCCACCCCAGTGTGTGCCCCCCTGACACCAATGGTATGCCCTCCCAACCCCACCCCAGTGTGTGCCCTCCTAACACCCCATTGTATGCCCTCCCACCCCCCGTCACACTGATTTGCAGTAAATATTCATTATTATGCTTTTGTTTTTGTGTGAAAATCATGTTTTAATCATGGTTTTGTTCTTTGTTCTTAATTGTTTTTTTTCTTTAATGGTTTTGTTCATTTTGTGCACCTACGTATAAATATATACCTAAATATATACCTATGTTTTGAATTTGAAAAAATCGTATTTTATTTTTCCAATTAAGAAGGGTTCGGTGAATGCGAATATGAAACTGGTGGGGTTCAGTACCTCCAACAAGGTTAAGAACCACTGTGTTGGTCTATCACATAAAATTCCAAAAAAAATACATTTATTTTTTTGGTTGTAACATGACAAAATGTGGAAAATTTCAAGGGGTATGAATACATTTTCAAGGCACTGTAGATAGGAAAATAGTGAAGTGCTCACGAGAAACCCCAAAATATAAATCAAAAGCACACTAACACACATAACATGCGTTTACATATATAGTGACAAAGTACAAGTGCAAAACACCACTATATTTGAAACAATATATCTAAACTTCCTAGTGCAAGAATATCATTACTTATGCCGTGCGTTTACATAAATTTGAACCTTGAAGAAAGTCCAGGAGGACGTGCAACACGTCAGATGTGCGGAGCAGCGTGACGTCATCATGCCAGTTATTTATGAGGCACCATCTTAGATTTCTTGTACCAGTGTTTACTTACTGCTGTTGATCCTAAGAAAGCTTGTAAGTGCGTTTTTACCCATTTTACCACCAAGGGGTGGATGGGAGCAGATCTTAATGTGAAGTATCTGCAAAGAACACCCATTACATTTAAGGGTTATTTGACCTCCTGTGTATACAAATAGTGAGATCCATCCCATAAGGTGAGCGTACACCCTCAGCATTGCAGTGGTGGTAATATGCACATTGCATGGAAGAACTTTTAAAGGCGTGGTGGAAGATTTATGAGCACTTTATGCAAAAACTGGCTTTTTTATAATTGAATTCTGAAATATTGTTTTAGGACACTTAATTTATTTAATTTATGGATTATTTCAATTACCACACAAGGACATTCATTTTGAGTTCCATTTGCTTTGCAAGTGACATTTGTGGAAGTTTATGTAAATGCATGGCATACAGTGCATCCGGAAAGAATTCACAGCACTTCACTTTTTCCACATTTTGTTATGTTACTGCCTTATTCCAAAATGGATTAAATTCATTACTTTCCTCAAAATACTACAAACAATACCCCATAATGTCAGCGTGAAATAAGTTTGCTTGAAATCTTTGCAAATTTATTAAAAATAACAAAACGAGAAAAATCCCATGTACATAAGTATCACAGCCTTTGCTCAATCCTTTGTTGAAGCATTTTTGGCACCAATTACAGCTTTAAGCATTTTTGAGTATGATACTACAAGCTTGGCACACCTATTTTTGGGAATTTTTTCTTCTTTTCTTTTCATTTTTCTTTTCAGGATCTCTCAAGCTCCATCAGGTTGGATGGGGAGCGTCAGTGCACAGCCAATTTCAGATCTCTCCAGAGATGTTCAATCGGGTTCAAGTCTAGGCTCTGGCTGAGCCACTCAGGGACATTCACAGAGTTGCCACTCCTTTGTTATCCTGGCTGTGTGGTTAGGGTCGTTGTCTTGTTGGAAGATGAACCTTTGCCCCCATTCTGAGGTCCAGAGCGCTCTGGAGCAGGTTTTAATCAAGGATGTCTCTGTACATCTTACCCTCGATCCTGACTAGTCTCCCAGTTCCTGCAGCTGAAAAACATCCCTACAGCATTGTGCTGCCACCACCATGCTTCACTGTAGGGATGGTATTGGCCAGGTGATGAGCGGTGTCTTGTTTCCTCCAGACATGACAGTTGCCATTCAGGTTCAATCTTGGCTTCATTAGACCAGAAAATTTTGTTTCTCATGGTCTGAGAGTCCTTCTGAGAGTCCTTCAAAGGCAAACTCCAGGCAGGCTGTCATGTGCCTTTTACTGAAGAGTGGCTTCCCTCTGGCCCACTCTACCATACAGGCCTGGTTGTGGAGTGCTGCTGAGATCATTGTTCTTCTGGAAGGTAACTGTGGGACCTTATACAGACAGGTGTGTGCCTTTCCAAATCATGTCCAATTTGGCCCCCACTTGACTCTATGCCCTTAGAGGACCAGAGCGACGTTAAACGTCATTTCTGCCCTCTGGCCTTAAGGGCCCTTTTTTAAAAAAAAAATTACATCTTTATTTTATTGCTTTTAAGTATAAATGTGAGATCTGAGGTCTTTTTGACCTTCTAAGCTTGCGCGCAGAAGCAAACGCATACGAAAACGGTGTTCAAACCACACATGAGAGTGAGAGCAATAATTCTAGCTAACTCTAAACTGGTAAACTGTAGAAATTTTTAAAGCGTCGCATATGGAGATTTTAAAATACCAATTTTGTTGGCATTTCACGAGGGTGCCCAAATTAAAAATGACGTTAGGTATCAATTTACTTGGCGTAACATTATTTATCACATTAAAGAAAAAATTGGGCTTACTTTGCTGCTTTCTTATTTTATTTTTTTTTATATTTAAAAAAAAAAATTGCGTTTGTAAGATAGCTGCGCTAATACGGTGTGATATAAAGTATTGCAATGGTCTCCGTTTTATTCTCTAGGGTCTAAAAAAATATATATATAATGTTTGGGGGTTCTAAGTAATATTCTAGCAAAAAATAATGATTTTAACAAGTGTCAGAAATAGGCCGGGTCCCTTAAGAGGAAGTAAACTTCCTCTGCAGGCATTTACCTATAGGTAAGCCTATAATAAGGCATATCTATAGGTAGTGAACCTATACATCATTGTGCCACACTTATAAAAACAAATTTGCTTGGCAGTGACCATTACTGAAAGTGTTTGTTTAATTTTCCTGTCCACAAATCAACCCGTTTCTTATAAAACATTTTGCCAGTTTAGTACCCGTTAAGAAATTTCCAGTTATGCTTAATTTTCTAGTGTGACAGACCCAACTGGGACAGGGGCTTTTGGAGGGGACTGCAGGGTAGCCTCTTGCCTACTAACTATGGGCCCCGGCATTTGAGGGAACTACAAGCATTTAGGAAGATGTCCTGTTATTTAATGCAAGAGGACATTCCCAGATAGCAAGAATTTTCAACAAAGAGAGTTCCAGTTTGCACCTAAGCTAGTGGCATCTAGATCTTGGGTGCTCAGCTATAATACCTGGTTCCTGGTTCCAAACTGGAAGAAGCTGTATATTGACGGAAGCATCCAAGCTGGGTGCTGGATGGTTCCGTCACATCTAGCATGGCTGTTTTAGGAGATGTTTGATTCCAGGAAAACAGTTGGCCCTTATGTTGGCACACAGGTACTGATAGCAGGGATAGTTAGAGGAATAGCATTGAGTTTATTGTGAACCTCTGGGCTTACTTTATCTTTTAAGGTGGGCCCAGGATCATTAAGCTTTTCTCGGTTGCCTTTTCTATCCTTAGTTTATCATTTAAGCTTGTTGGAGTTAACGGTCAATAAGAAAGGTTTTGGGGGCAGGTAAGGTGGACGAGGGATCGACTATGGAAGCTCTGGTTTATATTTATATATATACTTGCTACCTGGGTGCTCTGGAGATAAACAAAGGATACAAGCAGGCACCTGGAGGTAGATGCTGAGTGGATTGGTGAAACTTTAGAGTACACATGGGAACTGACCAGCTGAAAAGAGAGAAGTGTCATGTACCAGGAAGAGAGTAGACATTTAACCAGGTCAACTGTTTTTATAGAAGAGAGTAACTTCAAAAATTCCTATTTTTGGTAAAGTATGAATTTGTCATAACTTGCATCAAACTGACTGAGGAATTACACATTTCAAAAGAGAAACATGCCCTTTTTTTAAATACATTTTGAACTATTAGAAAATTTGCATGCAGACGTTCTGCCCTAGATATACTGATATAAATATTTAGCAACAACCACAGAACTTTTTTCCTTGTGACTCTACATCATACACGAATCCCTGTGTTCTCCCATTCCCACAGGGTGGTAACAGATATGAAATAATTCATTGGACTAAATGTTTTGCGGGTACTGTGTTAAAAAATGATGGTTATTTAATGAGAAGGTGTTAATGTTTCATGCTGATAGCAGAGAGCAAGTAACTGAGATTGGTATACACTGGACAAAGTCAAGATTTTTGATTCTCCGGTTAGAGAGAGAGATCCACAGCAACTAACCCTGGGCCATAAGGGAAGCTGTGTTTTGGGGTTGGATTAAAAAAAAACTGCAACACAGGGGTTTAGGATCACACTACCCAGTGCACACTGTCTCATCTGAGCTAAAGGAAGCCCAACCAAAATTCAACAGGGAGTCAATATAGCACCTGGGAGATGGAAGTACTGAAGTATTAAAAGTAACAACCGGCATATATTAAATATACTCTATGCAAGCAACAGCGCTTGCTCTGAAAAGTGTGGACAAACCATCAACCAACCCAAATGTAAAAATAAACTATTGTAACAACTGTGTAAAAAATATTAATATAAATGCTTGTGCAACAAAAAATATTGTGTTACCCCAAAACCCAGTGCACACAAACAATAATGAATTCAAAGTCCTGTGTAACAGTTCCAATAATAATTATCCGTGGTGGTCAAGAAAAACAGCATGCTCTTTCTGTCGTGGTTAATAGGTGTATCCCAAAGGTAAATCCCGCTAAAGAAGAGGGTGACATCATGCGTCAATAGTGAGTGTAAAAATCCCCACTCACCAGACGATGTTGATCCTCCGTATCATATGATAAGAGGATTGGGAAAGCTTCAATGGTCTCTGTGACCAGGATGTAGCCTCCAGCCAGTCCTCCAGTTCGCCTCCCTCTCAGCAGTTAAGGACTCCGAGGTAAGTGGAGAAAAAGGGATCAAAAACGGAGAGCAAACTCCTCATAGTGTAAAATTGTTTAGTAGCCTTTATTTAGAAGCCAGTGTATATGGGCTAAGCATAAAAGGTTTTAAAAAACTCTCCCGTGCGGACTCCCGCAACTGTACAGTGGGAGCGAGGAAAGCTAAACCTGCCTAGTATCGGCGTACGTTCCACCTACACACAAGGGCGTCGCAACATTCGTCCCAGCATAACAAATTTCGTCATCAACGTGACGTCTTCAGAAGCTCCAGTTTTTTTGTTGCACAAGCATTTATATTAATATTTTGTACACAGTTGTTATAATTGTTTGTTTATACAATTGGGTTGGTTGATGGTTTGTCCACACTTTTCAGAGCAAGCGCTGTTGCTTGCATAGAGTATACCACTCTTGCGGATTTCACATTATTGTCTGACCACCAGGTTTGCAACAGACGCTGCTAGTTTCTATTTCACGTATTATTTATGATTGTTAGTTTGGCGTGAGTGGGTTTACAGTATTTTGCAATATATTAAATATACAAATGAATGTGGCTATTTTTTAAAGAGGAAGTAAACCCTCCTCTGTAACTTGTACCTATAGGTAAGTCTATGATAAGGCTTACCTATAGGTACTGTAAATATCTCCTAAACATGCACCGTTTAGGAGATATTTACCTTACATTCAGCCAGTGACGTCACTGGCGCATGCGCTCTGAAGGAACGGCCGCTGGTGCCGTTTCTTCAGAGACCCATGCCGTGACCGTCGGCTCCCGCGTCCGTACGGACGCGGGAGTGACGTCACCGCGGCTCCGGCCAAATAAGATGGCCGGATGCCGCGATCCCGGAAGACGGGCGACTGGACATGTCGCCCGTCATACAGGTAAGGGGGCGGCACGGCGGGGGCTCGTTCTAAGGTAAGTATTTCATAATGAGCTAGTATGCGGTGCATACTAGCTCATTATGTGTTTCTCTTTCAGGTTGCAAAAAGAAAAAAAAAATTTTTTTCTGGTTTACAACCTCTTTAATACAATAACCCCTTCATATCTAAGCCTTTTTCTGACACTTATTGCTTATAAGTTAAAATTAGTATTTTTTGCTAGAAAATTACTTAGAACCCCCAAACAATATATATATTATTTCAGCAGAGAACAAGGAAAATAAAATGACGATCGTTACAATATTTTATGTCACACGGTATTTGCGCAGCTGTCTTTCAAATGCAAATTTTTTGGAAGAAATACACTTTCATGAATTAAACAAAAAAAAAAAAAAACAGTAAAGTCAGCCCACTTTATTTGTTTAATGTGAAAGATAATGATACCCGAGTAAATAGATAACATGTCATGCTTTAAAATTGCGCACACCGTGGAATGGCGACAAACTACAGTACTTAAAAATATCCAGAGGTGACGCATTAATGTTTTTTAACAGTTACCTATTTAGGAGATCTAGTGCTAGGATTATTGCTTTCACTGTAACAATTGGGATGATACCTCACATGTGTGGTTTGAACACTGTTTACATTTGCAGGCGCGACCTGTGTATGCGTTCCCTTCTGCGCGTGAGCATGGATGGATGGGACACTTTAAAAAAAAATTTCTTATTTATTTTATTGTATTTTTTTTTTTTAATTTTACACTGTGCCTTTATTTTCATTTTTTTGATCACTTTTATTGCTGTCACAAGAAATATATACATCCCTTGTGACAGTAGTGACATGTACTCTTTGTCAACGAGTCTGTGGTAGTGAGCTCTTATAGATCCCCAGCTCAGGATTCCTCAGGGCGCGGAGTCTAAGCCCCAGCCTGCTTCTTCACCAGGGCCCCTGATGGTGGGGATGGACTTGCAGCAGACTGGAACCAGGTCGCGGCCCCCAGGTAGGCCCATGTAACGCTCCTGCGTTTTTGTAGTAGGCTGGATTTGCAGCTGCAGAATCTCCACTCAGTAGTCATGTAGAGATGTGTTGAATAACCAGATCCAACTCTCCAGACTCATCACTGTGGGCCTGTCAGCTTCAGCATACAGATATACACACTCAATAAGATGTTCCTGGAGTGGTAGGATGTATATGATAGTATGAAGATGATGTGCTGAAGGGACAGGTGTGAACAGTGACAGAGATGGTAAGCACTTGATAGAAATGTTCAGGAGAGTATTAGATGGTATTAGGTAGAATGCAGATAGGTTAGTAATCGAGTATGGTAACAGGTGGTAAGGACAGCAGATGACAAATACAGGATAGACTAACCCAGTGCAAGGATAGATGGTAGTAGACTCAAGAGCTAGCAATCTATGTAACAGTGCAGATGATAGAATTAGTATGCATAGATAGTAACAGTCCTTAATGTGCAGAGGTAGATAGTGTAAGTAAGGTTATGGAGGATTCCCCTGTGGGGTACTTATCACTAGTAAGGTTAGTAGTCGAAGGGTCCAGTAGTGAGGGAGTGATCCAGTAGCGAGATACAGGGATCAGTAGCGAGGTTCTGGTCTGTTCCAAGTAAAAGAGAATAGCTGGAGGTTCCGGCAGCAAGACAATGCTTGTAAGCATGTGGACACACAGGCAGGTTGAATGAACAACGTGAGAGAGAACGCCGGCGGTTGAAATAGCCGCTCTGCGGCGCTCGGCGATGACGTCATCCGTCTTAAAGGTGTATGCGTACCACCTAATTAGAAAGGTGGGACGCATATTTGAAAGGAAATGGAAAAATAAGGGTACCAGAGGTACCAGAATCTTACAGTACCCCCCCCTTAAGGCCGGCTCCGGAAGGCCTATAGCACTGGTTTCTCCGGGTATTTCGAGTGAAACCTTCGTATAAGCCTAGGTGCGTGAACATCAGTGGTATCCAACCAGGTGTCGTCTTGGGCTCCATAGTTCTTCCATCTTATGAGATACTGGAGTCTTCCTCTGTGGATACGAGAATCCAAAATCTCCTTAATCTCATATTCTTCTCCGCCTTCAACTTGTACTGGAGGTGGAGGCAAGATGGTAGGCCTTATTCCTTGATTAGGAACATGGGGTTTCAGTAGCGACACATGGAAGATGGGATGGATCTTGAGATCTGCTGGTAAGGTGAGCTGTACTGCAGCTTTTCCAATAAGTTTCTTAATTGGGAAGGGTCCCAGAAATAAAGGTCCAAGCTTTTTGCTAGGGATCTTTAATCTTAAATTTCTTGTCGATAGCCAAACAAGGTCCCCAATAGCATACTGAGGAGAAGGTCTTCTACGTAGGTCGTAGTACCTTTTTTGTTGGCTATGGGCGTGTGAGATAGTGGTATTAAGTAAACCCAGAGAGTCCTTTATTTGGGTAAGATAGTCTGAGGCTACTGGGTTACTTGATGGTAGGATGCGTGGTGGAAGAAGTGTGGGATGAAACCCATAGTTCAAGTAGAACGGACTTTGCTTAGTAGTACTGTGGGTTGCGTTGTTATAAGCAAATTCCGCCAGAGGGAGAAGGTCCACCCAATCATCCTGTAGGTATGATGTGTAGCAACGCAGATATTGTTCTATACACTGGTTGACTCTTTCAGTCTGTCCGTTGGTCTGAGGGTGGTAGGGAGAAGTGAGCTTTCGCTCAATCCGTAATATTTGACAAAGAGCTTGCCAAAATTTGGAGATGAACTGTGAACCACGGTCGGATAAAAGAGTCTTTGGAATTCCGTGTAACTTGAACACATGTTTCATCAGTAGTTCCGCTGTTTGTTTAGATGAAGGTAGTCTACGGATAGCGATGAAATGTGCCATCTTTGTCAGGTGGTCCACTGACACTAGAATGGTATTAAATCCTTTAGAAGGTGGTAGTTCTACTATAAAGTCTAAGGACACAAATTCCCATGGAACCTGGGGTATTGGTAGACTGCAGAGTAGACCAGATGGTTTTGTAGTGTCAATTTTGGACCTTGCACAGATGTCAAATGAAGATACAAATTTTTGTACAGATGTCTTCATATCAGGCCACCAAAACTGCCTAGTAATTAAATTAAGGGTTTTCGTCATACCCATATGTCCTGCCATGGGCACATCATGTGATAACTCCAAGATCTTGGTGCGCATAGTAGGGGGTATGTAGAGTTTGTCGTTGTAATAGAGGAAGCCTTCTGCATCAGTACTTAGTTGTGGTGGAGGTGAATCCAATCCTATACTGTGCAAAATCTCTTCCTTCAGGGAACGAACAACCCCGATAATACGTTCATAGGGTATTATAGGAATAGAAGGGATTTCAGCGCAGTTATCTTCGGTTAATCGTGATAGCGCATCCGCTTTTTTATTTTTGTCTGCAGGCGTGTAGGTCACTAAGAAGTTGAATCTTAGGAAGAATAATGGCCATCGTACCTGCCGGTGGGAGAGAGTTTTGTTAGTCTGGAGGTATTGAAGGTTTTTATGATCTGTATATATGAGTATTGGTAACCGGGTACCCTCAAGTAGATGTCGCCAATTCTCCAGTGCCAGTTTTATGGCAAGCAACTCCTTTTCACCCACTGGGTAATTCACCTCTGGGCTGCTTAATGATTTTGAGAAGAAAGCAACTGGGTGGAGTGGTGAAGTATTTGTTGGTCGTTGGGAGAGAACTGCTCCTACTGCCATATTTGACGCATCTACCTCCAGAATATATTGGAGGAATGGGTCTGGATGGCGTAGTATGGGAGCAGAAGTAAAGCTTGATTTTAACAAGCAGAAAGCTCGATTTGCTTCTTCTGACCATTTGAATGGTTTCTTTATACTTGTCAGTTGTGTGAGAGGTCTCACAATGGCAGAAGAGTTCTTGATGAACTTCCTATAGAAGTTTGAAAATCCAAGGAATCGTTGTAATGCCTTACGAGTTGTTGGTATAGGCCAGTCCAGAATACAGGATATCTTGCTCATATCCATCTTAATTCCGGTTTTGGATATGATGTATCCTAGGAATAATATTTCTTCTTTATGAAATAGGCATTTTTTTAATTTCACGTATAGATTGTGTGCGAGTAATCTGGATAACACAAGTCTTACATGTTTTATATGTTCAGAGAGACATCGAGAATAGATAAGTATATCGTCCCGATATACTACAACACAGACATCAAGTTAATCTCTAAATATGTCATTTATGAACCTTTGGAAAGCTGCGGGAGCATTACACAACCCGAATGGCATCACAAGATATTCGAATAATCCGTATCTGGTTCTGAATGCTGTTTTCCACTCATCTCCGTCACGGATTCGGATTAGGTTGTATGCCCCTTTCAGGTCTAATTTAGAGAAGTAAGTAGCCCCACGCACTTGTTCAATGAGTTCGGGGATGAGCGGTAAAGGATAGCGATCCTTTATTGTAATCGTATTTAATTGCCTATAATCGATAATAGGCCTAAGACTTGAATCCTTATTGCGGACAAAGAAAAGTCCTGCAGCTGTGGAAGAAGTAGAGGGTCTGATGAACCCTTTTGTCAAATTCTCATCCAAGTATTCCTTGAGATGAGAAAGTTCATCCTGTGAAAGAGGATAAACATGACCGAAAGGCAATTTGCTGTTAGGGAGTAGATCGATAGTGCAATCATAATCCCTATGGGGAGGCAACACTTGAGCATTTTTTTCAAGGAATACTTCGGACAGGTCCTGATAGCATAGTGGTGCAATCTCATCTGACACCACAGACAGGATCTTTCCATAAGATGGGAGGTTACACGTAATCTCGCAATAGTGAGAAGGGAAAGACAAAGTCCGTCTTTTCCAATCTATGATTGGTTGATGTGTGTGTAACCAGGGGAGTCCCAAAATAATAGAAAAATGGGGTGAAGATAGTATATCAAAAGTGGTGGTCTCCATATGAGACTCGTTAGCAGTGACAAGGAGTGCTTGTGTCTGGTTGGTGATTGGACCAGAAGATAGTGGAATACCGTTAATGAAACTAACAGAAACAGGTTTAGGTTTTGAAATAATAGGTATTTTATTTAAGGTAACAAAACATGTATCAATATAGTTTCCACAAGATCCGGTGTCGATCATAGCCTTGGTGGTAATCCTAGTCTGGTCCCACTGCAATGTCAAATGAACAAAGAGATAGGGGTTAGAAAAGGAAGTCGTTAATCCTCCTAGCAAGACATGTGAACACTCATCCTCTTTTTTGCGGACAAGGGGACAGACGCTTATCAAATGATCCGGGGATGCGCAGTACATGCAGAGGTTTCTGGATCTTCTTCTAGCTCGTTCAGTAGTTTATAACGGTGGGCGTATGGTTCCTACCTCCATGGGAGTAGGGTCAACGGCCGAAATCCGAGAAGGACTAGACAATGGCATTCTCATTTTCTCAGCCTTTCTTTCACGCAGTCGCCTGTCGACGTTGATACTGAGTTGTATTAAGGCATCCAAGGTGCCAGGTAAATCCGCTCGGGCGAGCTCGTCTTTAACAGCTTCTGACAACCTGAGTCTGAATTGAGTTCGCAGAGATGTATCATTCCACCCTGAATCAAGGGTCCATCTCTTAAACTCAGCTACAAAGTCTTCTACAGGTCTCCTTCCTTGTTTTAAAGCCCTCAATTGAATATCAGCAGTACTCTGCCTGTTGGGGTCATCATATAAACTAGCGAGTTCCGCTAGGAATAAAGAATAGGAGTTGAGAAGCTGATCATTTTTCTCAAAGAGAGAGTCTGCCCAGGCCCGTGGGTCACCCGTTAAGTATGAGATAACGGTACAGACTTTCATTTGATCAGTAGGGTATGTACGAGGTTTTAACAAAAAAAACAATTGACATGCGTTTTTGAATTCACAAAATTTTTTCCGATCACCTGTAAACACTAGAGGAGGGTTTATTTTAGGTTCAGGGGGTTGAGCAGCAGTAAGCTGTGAAAGACGGGTTACCTGCTGTGTCAGAGTCTGATTTTCTTCTTTTACTTTAGTAAGAGCAAGTATTAATGCATTTACTTGTTGTGTTAATTGTGTCACTTGAGTGGGTAATTCTGCTGAATCCATTTTTTAGGTTCGTTCAATCTGTAACGCTCCTGCGTTTTTGTAGTAGGCTGGATTTGCAGCTGCAGAATCTCCACTCAGTAGTCATGTAGAGATGTGTTGAATAACCAGATCCAACTCTCCAGACTCATCACTGTGGGCCTGTCAGCTTCAGCATACAGATATACACACTCAATAAGATGTTCCTGGAGTGGTAGGATGTATATGATAGTATGAAGATGATGTGCAGAAGGGACAGGTGTGAACAGTGACAGAGATGGTAATCACTTGATAGAAATGTTCAGGAGAGTATTAGATGGTATTAGGTAGAATGCAGATAGGTTAGTAATCGAGTATGGTAACAGGTGGTAAGGACAGCAGATGACAAATACAGGATAGACTAACCCAGTGCAAGGATAGATGGTAGTAGACTCAAGAGCTAGCAATCTATGTAACAGTGCAGATGATAGAATTAGTATGCATAGATAGTAACAGTCCTTAATGTGCAGAGGTAGATAGTGTAAGTAAGGTTATGGAGGATTCCCCTGTGGGGTACTTATCACTAGTAAGGTTAGTAGTAGAAGGGTCCAGTAGTGAGGGAGTGATCCAGTAGCGAGATACAGGGATCAGTAGCGAGGTTCCGGTCTGTTCCAAGTAAAAGAGAATAGCTGGAGGTTTCGGCAGCAAGACAATGCTTGTAAGCATGTGGACACACAGGCAGGTTGAACGAACAACGTGAGAGAGAACGCCGGCAGTTGAAATAGCTGCTCTGCGGCGCTCGGCGATGACGTCATCCGTCTTAAAGGTGTATGCGTACCACCTAATTAGAAAGGTGGGACGCATATTTGAAAGGAAATGGAAAAATAAGGGTACCAGAGGTACCAGAATCTTACAGCCCAGCTGAGGATGTGGAGACCGCTGGCGTGTGCAGGGTAAACAGGAGACTATAAGGAGATCCAAGAGACAAGCCGAGGTCAGGACAGGCAGCAGACAAACATAGACGGAGAAACGAAGCCGGGTCGGTACACAGGAGATCAGATACAATAGCCAAGGGATGCACGGATGGGAGCTCAGAGAACAGGGATGTTGCTCAAGCAAGGAGCAGTGCACTGAGCATGTGTATATATAGGGAAGCAAACAGGGAGGTGACCCAGGAAGTAATTGACAGGAACAGGATATAACCCACAGTGGAGCAGGCGACGCCCATAGAAGCCCAAACACCACATGTGAAGGGAGGCAGACAGAAGCACTGCAGCAAGGAGGTAAGAATATACAGACAAAACTATAGGCTAACTTGCGACACTCTTTATGGAGGGATCTGGGGTCTATAAGACCCCAAATCCCTCCTTTGCACTTAAAAGCATTCAAAAAAACAAATTTGGTTGTTTTGAATACTGTCTTTTTTTTAAATATGGAGCCTTTAAGGCTCCAGTAACCAGAAGTGATGTCATGACCCCATCTCGGGTCTCGCTCAGGGCTCCCAGTGGGATAGGAGACCGGGGTGGGGTGGCGGAAAGCAGCGGGAGTAACAAAGTGAACAGGCTTTACATACCCCGCACTTTAAGGATCACGGCTCTCATACCTTGCCTGGTTCAGCTATGTTCAAAAAAATGTTTGTAAAATGAAACCACTCCATCCCTTTGTTTGTCTTCCTCGATTGTAAGATTTAGTGTGAAGATGTACAGGCAAGCAAGATAAACATACATCAAAGAAGTACCCTTGATCCGTTTAGCACGAAACCCCTTATCGTAAGGCTTAAGTGCTTACAATTAAGTGTGAAACGCGTCAAGGTTTCATCTTTCATGTCTGTTTATCGGTACATGCCTGGACACAATCACACTAAATCTTTCGATCCAGCAAGACAAACAAGAAGATTAACCTGATCCATTTTATCGAAATTTCCTTTCACTGTCCAGTCACAGGCTGGGGGGGGGGGGGGGGGGGGACAAGACCTGTAAATATTAAATAACTTGCAGCAAAGAGAAATCAGGTCTTTTGCTCGGCCAGATTGAGCTGCGCAGTCTCAGAACTGCAGAAATACAAATACAAAAAGCTATTATATAAATATTTCATGTTTTTAGTTATTTGCACTTATCTGCTCTCTTTTTAAACCAAATAAGCATTAACCACTTGAAGGTTTTACCCACTTCATGACCAGGCCATATGGCATTACATTACTTTAACATAACTGGCAATTGGCAAGTCGTGCGACACTGTACCCAAATAACATGTATGTCCTTCCCCCCCCCCGCAAATAGAGCTTTCTTTTGGTGGTATTTGATCACCTCTTTTTTTTTTTTTTTTTTGAACTATAAAGAAAAAAAGACTGACAATTTTGAAAAAAAAAAAAAAAAACAATGTTTTTACTTGATACTATAAAACATATCCAATAAAAAAAAAATGTAAAAAACCAAATGTCCTCATCAATTTAGGCCAAAATGTATTCTACTAGTACCTGTTCTGACTTACAAGCAAATTCGACTTAAGAACAAACCTACAGTCCCTATCTTGTTTGTAACCCGGGGACCGCCTGTACATATTTTTGGTAAAAAAAAATCTCAATAAGCGCATATTGGTTTGCGCAAAAGTTATAGCGTCCAAAAACTATAGGATATATTTATGGAATTTTTATTTATTTCTACATTTTTTTACTAGTAATGGCGGCGATCAGCGGCTTATAGCAGGACTATGATATTGCGGAGAACAATTGGACACCTAACTGACACTTTTTTCACTGTTTTGGAACCAGTGACACCAATACAGTGATCAAAAATATGCACTGTCACCGTACTAACGACACTGGCAAAGATGGGATTAAATATCTAGGGGCGATCAAGGGGTTAAATGTGTGGCCAACATGTTTTACTGTGTACTGTGTGAGGTGTTTTTACTAAGCAGGGAAAAAAACAGCACATTGATGCTGTCAGAAGAGAGCCCTGTGTTTGTTTACCTACATAGGGCTCTCTTCGGTAATCTCTGGAGCCGATCAGTTCATGCTGCAGCTTAACGCAGCACAGCTGAGGTGGCGGGGGCGCGTGGATCACTAGGTACATGATCCAGCACAGGAGAGCCACCTTGCCACCATATATGTACTGCATACGGTCGGCAAGCGGTTAAAGTGATTGTACAATCTCGTTTTTTTTCCTATAATAATAACAAATGTTATACTTACCTGCTTTGTGTAGTTGGTTTTGCACAGAGTGGCCTGGATCCTCCTCTTCTCAGGTCCCTCTTCTTTGATCCTGGCCCCTCCCTCCTGTTGGGTGCCCGCCACAGCAAGCAGCTTGCTATGGGGGCACCTGAGCCAAGTCATAGCTCCATGTGTCCATTCAGACATGGAGCCCTGACCCGTCACCACCCCCTCTCTCCCCTGATTGGCTAGCTGACTTTGATTGACAGCAGCAGCAGCCAATGGTGCCACTGTTGTGTCTCAGCCAATCAGGAAGGAGAATTTAGGCTGGCTGAGACACTCGGGGACATTGCTGGACAGAGAGGAACCTCAGATAAGTATTAGGGGGGCTGAGGGGGGCTGCTGCACACAGAAGGGTTTTTTTTTAAAGAGGAAGTAAACCCCCCAAAAAAAGGAGAAAAAAAAAACCTGTAAAGACAAAGGCATAATGAGCAAGTATGCATCGCATACTAGCTCATTATGAAATACTTACCTTAAAACGAAGCCCCCGCAGTGCTGCCTACTCAGCGACTGGGCGACCGACAAGTCCGGCTGCCCTGCTTCCTTGTTCGCGTCCTCCGGCCATCTGATTGGGCGGAGGCGTGATTACATAACTCCCACGCATGCGCGCGGGAGCCGCCGTTTACGGCAATGGGCTCTGAAGTAACGTCACGGGTGGCTGTTCCTTCAGAGCGCATGCGCCGATGACGTCATCGGCTGCATGCACTGTAAATATCTCCTAAACTGTGCATGTTTAGGAGATATTTATAGCACCTATAGGTAAGCCTTAATATAGGCTTACCTATAGGTAAATGTAAAAAAAAAGTGGGTTTACAACCACTTAATGCATAAAATGCATTAAGATAAAAAACATTCTGCCTTTATAACTCCTTTAAGCACAGACCTGGACCAAGACCAGTGCTTGGTTAGCTGCTTCTCTGGCTGTAGCAGCAAGGGAATGACAGCTCTGAAACTGGAAGTGACAAAATCCATCAGAGAGGAGATGGGGAAACTGATGTTCCTTTATCTCCTCTTTTGGAAGCTGCCTTTGCCACTTACTGTGGTCCCTGACTCCCCAGTGGAACAGTAGGGCCTGGGAACCACAGAAGGCGGTGGCGGGAAGGGGGTAGCCCTCCCTAGTGCGGAAAAGCTGCCCAGATCACTTTTACAAAACAGACGATCACCAGCTAAAAAAATAACCACTTGCTGACAGGACGTTTATAATGTACAGTGCATTGATCAGCAAGTGGTTAAAGCTGAATACTTGAAAATTGTAAGGGAAGGTTGTGGAATATAACACCTGCATTGCATGTGGATGATAGCCAAGAACATGCCAGTTTTGCAATAACAAATGCAGTACAGATGCCTTTCTGTCCTAGACCACTCTCTCAGTGGAGACACTTTATTGCCAGTGATCTGGTGCCTTTTATGCCACTGACATTACATTGTAATGTGGAAGGTGCCATGGGAGTAGCACGTTCCATAATGTGGGTTACCTGTGTCTTTTTCCTATGGGACTGATGTTACTACTAGGTAAAGTTAGGGGCATTCTCTAATAGTGTTACTGATCACATCCACTCAACAATCAATGACATGAATTCAGCCCAGTCTGTATTATCTGTCATAACAATCATTATTTTTAGCCATGTGATTATTTCCAGTACTTATTACTAAATATAATAACTGTTATTGCAAATACCCATCATTATAACAGCCAACATTGCTTGTCCCGTTAAAGTCAACATCATCCAAAGCTTACAAATAAGCAGCAAAAGCATTAATATTGAAGTAAGGTGACAGCGCTGTGAATTGACGTGGAGAGATAATCTCAGAGATCTGAGGTAGATTCTCTTGTTTTTGACAGCAAATTTAAAGCATTTGGCAGCATCTTCTCTGAACGACACTTCAAAGAGCCGTACTTCTCAGTCACTGCTGGTGATGGAGCTTTTCTACAACAAACTAAGCCTGACTGATGAAAGTAATACTTTTTGTGGCTAATAAAAACCCACAACTAAGCTTCCAATACAAAAAGCATAATATGAGTGTTTGTTTTCATGGGAGCATGACAAATGTGATAGGTGGCCTGACTGGCATGTAGGGTGAGAGGAGGTGAGCCGGAGATGTGTAACCAGGAAGCTGCAGTTTGATGTTTGCTTTCCAAGGTATTTTGGAGATCTCACTCTCGGTTTCCATATACTGCACTGATGATGGCCAAATAACCTGAACGGCTACATGCAGTTTGGAATAAATGGCTTCCTAATATTAATGCAATGATTTGCATGGCTGTGCCTATTGTCCTGAAATGAGGATTCGTCCTCTTATTTTTAGGGCATATGATGGAATGAGACATGTGAATACCTTTTATTTTAGGGTCCATGTACACGGGACGTTAGAAAAAACGTCCTGCAAAGCTATTTCTGACGCCGGGAAAAAGCAGCTGTTAAACGTGCTTTCAGTAGCTTTTCCCATTTGCGTTATTGCACGTTTGGCCACGTTGCTTTTAGCAGCGTTTTTCTGCCTCCATTCAAAATCAATGGTTCCCTATGGGAGCCTATTGATTTGAATGGAAGTTGCACGGCAAGTCGGATCCGACTTGCGGCACGACCTGCACTGTGAGAATCTTAAGGGGGAACTCCACGCCAAAAATGGGAAAAAAACTGCGTGGGGTTCCCCCCCAGGTTCCAAACCAGGCCCTTCGGGTCCGGTATGGAATTTGAGGGTAGCCCCACGCCGGAAAAAACAGCGTGGGGTTCCCCCCAAAATCCATACCAGACCCTTATCCGAGCATGCAGCCCGGCAGGCTAGGAAAGGGGAGGGGACGAGCGAGAGGCCCCACCCCCCCTGGACCACACCAGGCCACATGCCCTCAACATGGGGGGGGGTGTTGGTACTTTGGGGCAGGGGGAGCTCTGCACCCCCCACCTCAAAGCACCTTGCCCCCATGTTGATGAGGACAAGGGCCTCATCCCCACAACCCTGGCCGGTGGTTGTGGGGGTCTGCAGGCAGGGGGCTCATCGGAATCGGGAAGCCCCCTTAAACAAGGGGCCCCCCAGATCCCGGACCCCCTCCCTATGTGAATGGGTATGGGGTACACTGTACCCCTACTCATTCACCACAAAAAAGGCAGTGTATGGAAATAACGACAGGAGACGTTTTGGAAAGTTTATTAAAAATCTTCATCCGGCTCTTCTTGTCTTCTCCTCTCCGGGGTCTTCTGCTCTAGGAACCATTAGGGAACCATAGGGAACCATTGATTTTGAATGGAAGAAAAAAAACTTATAACGTGGCTGAACGTAGGTTCATCACATTCAGTCACGTTTAGTCACGTTCGGCCGCGTTTCTGCGTTTGAAACGTCGGGAAACACAGGTTCAAACGCAAATAATTGCGTTCTAAAAAAAGTCCCTGAACGCAACTGCCTGCAAATGACTGTAAACGACCATGTGTACATGGACAGATGAGATAACATGGAGCTGCGTTCAGGGGCTTCTGAAAAAAACGCTCAACTGCTCCTAAACGGCCATTTCCAGCGTCCCGTGTACATGGAGCCTGAAAGTGTAACTAAATGCAACATTTTTATTAGCCTTGGACAAAGTAGAGGAAGAATCATCCTCTTATTTTTGGGATATGTGATGGAATGAGACATGTGAACCCACATCTTTTTTTAAAGTGGAACTAAACCCATCCATTTACCTGTTTCTGAAAACAGTTTTATTCAGGTGAATGATAAATAGCTGGTGTCATAATTGATCACATGTACAGCACCATGGCAACTGAAGATCAAAGAGAGGCTAAGATGGCAGATTCCTTGGCTGTAAAGAATAGGAGGGCATATGTAATTTTGCTTTTAGAAGGTTATACTGTACTACATGGATTGCAGTGAGTACTTTGTGATTACCTTACTTCCTTCTCACCATAACGTGTATGGTGATATTGTCCCATCGGGTCCCAGGTCCTACTCCATAGAAGCCATGGTTTCCATACACTGCACTGATGATGAATATATAGCCTAAAACAGGTTGGAACAAATGTCTATATTAAGCATCTTTCACACGGTCCGCATTCCGTTGCGGACCGTGCTCTGCTCAGTGGGGATCAATCCGCCGATCCCCGCTGAGCCGGCGGATGACAGCTCCGTCTCCGCACTGTGTGCGGAGAGGGAGGTATCAGAGCCCCACTACTCTCTATGGGGAATCGGATGAGAGCGGACCGCCTGTTTGCTCTCATCCGATCCCATCCGATCCGATCCCCACCAGCGGTTCTGGATATGCATCTGGCCAATGAGGGGGGGAAAGCACGGATTTCAATAGCTGTGCCTATTGTCCTGAAATGAAGATTTGGGATATATGATGGAGTGAGACATGTGATTACCTTCTATTTTATAGTGTAACTAAAGGCAAAATGTTTTTTTAGCCTTGGACAAAGTGGAGAAGAATTAGAACACCTGTTAGGTTTTTATCCCCTTTCCATTGTATTGTATCACCTCCTCCCTACCTGTTTTAACCCCTTAAACCACTAGTGCACCTTAACTGCATTGCACACAGTTCCCCTATTCACTTTATTGGGTCATGTTCAGCAGGCAATGCAATGGCAGAGATCAGTTTTCCCGTGCAACGATGCTAAGCATTGCGGCATATGTACTCCTCCCTGCTCTGCTTTTGCAGCATAAGAGGGAGTAGTAAAAAAGCAGTTCAACTACACAAAACCCCTAAAGGAGGCCTTAAACATTTACAATTGAGGAGAATCGGGTGCAGCTGTGCCTAGTAACCAATCAACTTCTAGGTGTAAGGCCCCTTTCACACCAGAGGACCAATCGGGTCCGCTTGTCCCTTTTTCAGACGGACCCACTGGGACCACTTATTGTTCTTAAGTCCCGGTTCACACTACCGCGACTTGTCAGGCGACTGGTCAGCCTGACAAGTCGCGGTCCATTCTGTGCTACGGGAACCGTTCTAATAGAAGCGAATCAAGTCGCTCCGACTTAGAAAATAGTTCCTGTACTACTTCGGGGTGACATCGGAGCGACTTGCATTGACTTCCATTATGTGAAGTCCGTGCAAGTCGCGCTGAAGTCGCGGTGCACGCGACTTCACAGGTCGCCCCCGAAGTCGGATCGCCATAGTGTGAACCGACAGTTATGGTCTCCTGACACCCGCTGGCATCCAATCTGATAAAATCCGCTAAGGAACAGACGTATAGGGATACATTCACCATCCGTCTGGTGGAACGGATTGGATGACAATTGGATGGAAACAGACATGCAGTCCATTTTCATCCAACCACCCCCATAGAGAGCAGCAGACTGTGTTTGTGTCTGCGTTGCACAGCGGAGCGGACACGGACCTGTCATCCGCCTGCTCAGGGGGGATCAGTGGAGAGATCCCACGCTGAGCAGGCGGATCCGCTTGGACGGATTCCGCCCTATGTGAAAGGGGCCTAAGGGCTCTTTCACACAGGCAGACCGTTCAGATCCGCCTGTCTGTTTTTTTGGCGGATCTGAACGGTCCCCCCATGCCTCCCTATGGGGCATCGGAAGTCAGCGGAGACATGTCAGCTGACATCCGATCCGTCAAATCTGGACGGATGGAAACCCTATTTTCCATCCGTCCAGCGGATCGGATTGGATGAGAACGGGGGACCATACATCTCTATGGGGGAATCAGTCGGTCTATGGGGGACCGACTGATTCCCCCATAGAGATGTATGGGGCTCTGACAGCTGTGTCTCTGCACACAGCGCGGAGAACAGCTGTCATCCTCCTGCTCAGTGGGGGATCGGCGGATCGATCCCCCGCTGAGATAAATGGAGTCCGTCCGATGGACGGATAGTGTGAAAGGGGCCTTATTGTCAAAGTTTTATTGAACAAGCCGAATTTAGAAGCTGCATGGTTACTTTGAACAGCTGCACCAGATTTTCTGTGCTCCAGTTTTAGTAAATCCCCCCCTAATGTGTCTGGAGTTCAGCTTTACATATTGTACAATATGGAAGAAAAGGGTTTTCTTGGCATTATGACAGTAAACATTCCTATTCGTGTTTTATTCCTCGGTGTGTCAACCTGTTCTGTTCTCTGACTGCAGATACATTTTATTCTGAAATGTGCTGCTCTGTCTTCACAAAAAGGAAGAAGCATTAGCTACATAACAGACAACCTGTATTGTTCATTCCTTGTATCAGACAAAGGCTCTAAAGTCAATGAAGTAAATTTCTCAGGACAGACACACTAGAGAGATGTAGGAAAAATAGAGCCCATTGTTATTTTATACACTCTTCATTAGACTGCATTGCCGTGTCTCATTAGCATGCTAATAAGCAGCGTGTTTAATGAGCTCTGACATAACAGTGCAAAAAGAGAGAGAGACAAATTGATATTTTCCTGTCCAAGATCTCTTTCCCTTCTTCTTCCATCAATGATTTCCTGTTTGTCTATGGTATTTCAATGCCATTTAAACTTTTTTTTTTTGTGTATTAGGGTTTATTGATACCGCCTTTATTTTGTAAATAAGTTGTCAGCTTTCCTGCGGCAATAATTTGACATAATTTAAATAATTTATAGGATAATAAAAATCTGTTTTGTTTTATCTCCATTTTTCTCTGGGGAGTTTAGTACACTGAAGATGACAAGCTTAGAAATATTTGAAGTGAAATTGCATCTTTATTTCGCATTAAACGAAAAAAAAAAAAATCTTTTAGCATTTCGAATCTAGGGATGGAAAGTGACCCACGGTGAGATGAGAACTTGACCTATGCGTTTTTTAGTGCATTTTGCAGTTTGCGGAAAAAAGCACTACAGTCCATTTAACATGGTTTTCTATAGTACACGTTCCCATCTATGCTTTTGGAGCCAGTGCATTTTTGGAGAGGGTTGGGGACTTTTTTCCCTGCTTCTTGTGTGTAATAGACTTCAACGGAGTCGCACCAGAAATGCAAGTGTTGCATTTGTTATGCGATTGATGCGTAACACTGTATATAGCTGGTTGCTAAGGAGTGGGTCGGGAAGCTGGCCGCCACATCCTTAACAACCGATGAATATAAAAAAAATAATTGTGGTCATGAAAAAATGGCTGGGGTCTCCCTCCCAGGTCCATTCCAAGCCCTTAGGGTCTGTTATGAATTCAAAAGGGACCCCCACACCAAATTATTTAAAAAAAATGGTGTGGGGTCCCCCCAAAATCCGTAACAGACCCTTATCTGAGCATTCAGCCCAGCAGGTCAAATAAGGGAGGTGACGAGTAAGTGCCCCCCCCCTTACTGAACCATACCAGGCAACATGTCCTAAACATGTGGGGGTGCTTTGGGGCAGGGGGGGGGCTCTGTTAAGGATGTGGCGGCCAGCTTCCCAGTCCACTCTTTAGCAACTAGCTATACACAGTGTGTTTACAGTGTTTTTAAAGCGGAGTTCCGGCCATGAAAAACAATTTTCAATAAAAATCCCCCCGGGACAGTCAGGGCTAGTACATTCCACAATGGATAGCCTCTGTACTGTCCCGGGTCGCATTTACCTGCAAGAAGAAATACTTACCTTTAAAATTTCTTCTCCAGCGTTGCCATCTAAGATGTGGGCAGCTGAAGCCGGCGCGATCCTCTTCTGCGTCCTCTTCCGTGTCCTCTTCTCCCAGAATGCGCCTGCACCGTCCCCGCTCGTCACTTCCGGTGCGGCGCCGCATTCCTCCACAGCTTCTGAGCATGCCCAGAAGCTGTTTAGCAGGGAATGCCGCACCGGAAGTGACGAGCGGGGCCGGTGCCGTCGCATTGATTCCTGGGAGCGATGACGTTCAGCTCCCAGGAATCATTGTAAACCGGAAGTGACGGCACGGGCCGCGGCCACCGAGGGAGAAAGTGGAAGAAAGGTGAGTATATTTTTCTACAATAACAAGGTAAGTAAAAAAAAAAAAAAAAAAATCTTAACTATCCATTTCCTTTTAAGGTGACGAAAAGCAAGTGGATGGCCACAAAATCGATTTTGTGGCCGGAAGTCCGCTTTAAAAAGAAAAAAAAAGACAAAATGCATGAAAACTGCATCAAAAACAGGCAGCCTGCATAGATGTGAACCTAGACTTAGATACCGATTATAGCACATAATGGTGGCCATACACTCATCGGTAAATGGTCGATACACCAATAGGAAAAATCTATTTATTGCTGACCACCTATTTAATCGATATGCCACATGCGTGACAGTGTATTCTGATCAATAGTTGAAAGATACGATTATAAGTTATTGACTGAATATCTGTTTTCACCATGCAGTCTTTTAACCTGATTGATTGAAATACCTTAAATTCGTGACCAAAGTATCACATTACTATCAATTGGTGCAACATGATCAATAGCGTTCCGCTCTGGCCGATTGACTGAATGAATTTATTTAATATTGAGTCTAAATCAATTGGAAGCGAAGTTACACCTATTTGATAGTTTACCAATTTGAGTGTTTAAATGTAATCATACATTCATAACTCTTTTTAGCAACTGTGTCCATTTGGAATAATATCTAAAATGTATTTGAAATATATACTGTTGCCTTATTGCTACTGTTGGCTTTCTATATTTGGTTAAGAATCTGTTACATGGCATGATGGCAGACATGCTTTCTTGGGCAAGAGCAGCAATCCAGCATGCATGAGACAGTTTTTTGCTTTTTTTTTAGTACTTAGGGTCCTTTCACACGAAGGATCCAATCAGATCCACCTGTCCGTTTTTTATGCGGATCTGATCGGATCCTCCATGCAGCCCTATGGGGCAGCGGATATCAGCAGAGACATGTCCGCTGACACCCGCTGCCATCCGCATCCGATCCTGTCCGTGAAATCCGGACGGAGGAAAACCCTATTTTCCATCCGTCCAGGGGATCGGATGAGAGCGAACAGGCGGTCCACTCTCATCCGATTCCCCATAGCGAGCAGCGGGGCTCTGAAACCTCCCTCTCCACACACAGAGCAGAGAGGGAGCTGTCACCTGCCTGCTTGGCGGGGATCAGTGTATCGATCCCCCGCTGAGCAGCACGGAGTCCGCCGACGGAGCGGACCCTGTGAAAGAAACCTTACACCAGCCTTTTTCAACCAAGGGGGGGCCTGGGGGTCATTCTGGGCTCATCAGTGGTGCCTTGGTAAGATGCCTAAATTTGCCCCATATTGCCTAAAAATTGTGTACAAGCCAGCAGGTGGTTCAAACTCACAGGTATTCATTATGCAACATTTCAACCTTGGTCACTGTTCGGGTTGATAACGAGGACTTCAGGCACCTGCACAGCATCCTTTTTTGACCTCACCCCTCTGTCAGCACTGGGGACACATTAGCTGCTTGGGGGAGAGGAAATGAGGGAGATGAATACTAGTCAGTACCAGTGTGCAAAAGTATGAATAAATCAGCTCTAACGGTGGGTGTCCATAGCTCCCAACTGTCCCTGATTTCAAGGGACTGCCCCTCATTTGGAACAAAGTCCCTCTGTCCCTCTTTCCTCATTTGTCCTTCATTTTGGTCTGATCTATAGAGTTGCATATAAAATACACTATTTATCTATCAAAAAAGTGTTTTACAGTACTAAACCTCCAATTTCTAAATTGCTGCATTTGTAAATTCCAATGGCCAGTATAGAGGAATAGTAGGGGTAAAAAAGCACTTGTGGGTTTAACCAATCATTTTTTTTACAATTCACTTTCAAGGGGGCGTGGCAGGGGGTGTGCCCTTTGCCTACATACTTTTGCTAATAGGTGTCTCTCCTTCCCATTTAAGAAAGTTGGGAGGTATTGGTGTCCTATGTGTGTGGAATCTATATACTGTAAAACTATTAGTTTAGTTTTTTAAATTTTAGAATGGGATGCCTTAAAGACTGTGCACACATTTAAAGGGCACCTTGGCTGGAAAGAAGTTGAGAAACACTAACTGACAGATTGCAAGTTCCTTACAGAAACAACCAAGTACTGTCTGTGACGGTACTCACCGTCACTGGAAGTGAAAGACCGATACTTAATGGACACTGAGAATATGGTTTGGATTGCTTCAAATGGGTTACGTGTTTACACTTATGATAATGTGCATTGTACTTCAATGTCAGAGACGGACAGTCTGTCACTGGCAGTCTTTTCCTATTGTCTGTGTATTGAGTTGTGATGTGTATTCTGTTAAGCCTGTCTGTCCTATTGTTAATTGTTAATGAACTCACATATTGTTTTTGTCCAGATGGCTAGATAATTAGTTCAAGTTAATTCTATTTCTGTACTGTTACACTGTCTGTGATACTTTTTTTATTTGCAGTAACATACAATTTTTCAGGACAAGCTTTTGGGCTATGTCCCCTTATTCAATGTCCAAGCAGTACTAATTGGACCATGAAGAAGGTGACATACCCCGAAAGCTTGTCCTGAAAAATTGTATGCTAGTGGAAACAACAAAAGTATCACAGACAGTACTCAATTGTTTCTGTCACAAGTGCACTAATATGGCTACAATAACCTCAGGCAAGTGCCTTACAGAATTATCTCTTCATAATGACCCAGTCGAGTTTTAGTAAATTGACACAGGAGGCTATCCGGTATTGTAGCATGTGGGGGTAATCGGTCAAATAATCAGACAGAGAGTAACTGCAAATTGCAGTTTACTAAATAAGTACAAGGTCATAATCAATAAAGTAAAACAGGTTCAGGATAGCAAAGAGCAGGCATATGTTGCAGAATAACACAGAAAAGATTGTGAAAGTTGCAGACACATCTACAGTGGGAATGTCTCTGTGACTCTATCAGGATAACATGTGGCTGTATAGCATAGTCTCCATAAGACTCTGTAGCAACAAGGAGTCTATATAAGAATCATTACTTCACAGAACATAATCAGTTACTTTCTCAGTGAAGTCCAAGGTAGCTCTGGTAACACAGGTGAACAGCTGGAGGGGTCACAAGCCTAAGGGCACAGAGGACCCATCCCTCTGGAACTTCAGTTCTTTAGTAAAAATTGGGGAGGTGCCCCCCACAGAAACTGCATGTATTAGGCGCAAGGTTGGCCACATGTCGGTTTTGACTGTGGAGGGCCTCTCCCCTGGCTGCAAATCACTCGCCCAGCTACATCTACCTCGTCAGGTGTGGCCTCTCTGTACTACTGAGGGAGAGAAGCAAACTTAAGAACAGATAGGGTGTTGGATTCAGATTTTGTAAGGGTCACTGAAATTGTCATTGGTGACACTGGCTCTGGTTCAACAGCACCCTACAGGGAACATCCCTTTGCTGCATTTATTAAAACCAGCACAACCTGCCCTATGAAAACTGTTCCAAGCAGTAAACCAGATTTATTTGGTATCTGCTCACCTGAGTCCATTTAAGTACAGACAAAAATTTTAAACCCTGATGAAAGTTGAGTTTTTTTTTGGCTCCTGAAACGCATTGGCTTTCTTCTGATATGAATCGATTTAATCATTAACTACCTTTGACTGTTGGATATTTGTTTGGCACTCTCTTGGTATTATATGTATGAGGGAGGGAAGTAGAGACGCTTATCTTCTCTGGACATGTTGGAAAAGGGCCTGCATCTGGGCATGGTGAGTAAATGGACACTCCACTACAGCAGCATACCCATGTTGTCAGGTCACCTGTGGCCAGGTGACAACTGCACCCTTTTGGAGGCAGGGGTGCAGCGCAAGGTAGTGAACCCGATAGCAGACTGCTGCGGATGGACCGGAACGTGAGCCCAAGAGTCCCCAGGGCGCGGAGTCTAAGACCCAGCAGGTGTTCACCAGAGCCTCTAGTGGTGAGGATGGACTTGGCTGCAGCTGGGCCCAGGTTGCGGCCCCTGGGGTCCCCCAGGTCACGCTCCGTAGGGAGAGAAGGGAAGCAGCCACTCAGGACACACGGAATGGTGATGGGTAAGCCGAGGTCGGGGTAACAGGCAGACGAGGGTAACCAAGGGACAGGCCAAAGGTCAGGGTAACAGGCAAACAGGAATAGTCAGAGACAAGCCAAAGTCGGTACACAGAAAAGTAGATCAAGCACACGGCAAACAGGAAACAAACACTGTTGAACAGCAAAGCAGACCTGCAGTGCACTGGTAATATAGACTTCCTGTGATGACCTAGGTTTGGCAGGAACAGGAAGGTTAGATGATAAAAAGGAACCAGAAGTGAAGTCTGACCTCTAATACAGACATGAAGAAACAGGTAAGCTGCAAAACACTATTGCAAGTCCATGACACATGCCCTGTCGCTCGTTTCCTTCCAAGATGGCTAGATGCCTAAAATAGGGACTAAAAAACTCAACTCAACTGGCTCAGCCTGAGCTACTGCTGGTGCTCTCTAGTGCCGTCCTACTAGACAGTTCTCATGAAGAAATTTGTTCCACGTGGTGCTCTCTGTGGCCCTTTCGTGAGCTGTGAGCATAGTGGCTGGCCTGTAGTATAGGTGGAAAGGCAAAGTAAACTTACAGAGGTTTTCTGCTGAGAAATGCACCAGAGCAGTCCATAAACTAGTAGAACTTTCTGACATGTTCCTGTGCTTAGGTCAGTCAAGTCTAACAGTATGTACAACAAAATGCAGCATGCGCGTATGGGGGCTCTGCAGATTCTCAACATCCCATTACATAAAAATGATAACACACTCAATGAAGTTTTTTATGTTTCCACAGATGACTTATTTCCATATGTTTTCTACTGACAGCCTATTATTTGTCAGCGACATTTATTATTAGGACACGCTTCAGCTGGCCACCACATACTGATATATCTCTACGCCATCAGACTTGATACCCCGCTCACGTGTTATGTGCTACTGAGCTAGAAAGAATGACATTTCCTTGTAGTGATAAAGCAGCGAGAAGAATTCAGGCATAGCTGGTAATATTCTTTTCATATTGAGATGCTGCTGCATAGATTGGAATGTCATTTGAAGGTAGTTTGATGCAGTCTACCTGTAGATATATGTGTGTTGTTAATCACTCGGGCGCAGTGCCTTCTGCAGCATACGCCTCTGTGTGTCATACAAAGTCAAACTTAAGCACTGCTGTACTGCGTGACATAAAAAGTTGCAATGACCACCATTTTATTCCCTATGGTGTCTGCTATAAAAATATATAATGTTGGGGGTTCTGAGTAATTTTCTATCAAAAAAATGATGATTTTTACATGTAGGAGAGAAGTGTCGGAAATTGGTTTGGGTGGCAAGTGATAATTACCATAAGTAGATGTAGCACCCTCCTAGGTAGGTGCTAGGAAAAGTATATATTGGCCCTGTCTGCTTATCAGGGGGGCCTGATCATTCAGTTAGGCTGTCATATGTTTCCAGGTGTGGTCTGTTGAGTCTGGGGAGGAAAAACAGTGTTATGAGTACTCGAAACTGCCCAGGGGTCTGCCTAGGAGAGGGGGCCACTCCAGAAGGTCAAAGGGATCCGGGAGCAAGCAAACCAATAGAGGAGGCTTAGGAAAGGGGGTGCCAGAGTCTACCCATATGGAAGAAAAATATAATTTGATGCTATATGTTATAACATAATAATGTATTATTTATCTATTTGCTGTGAAATTACTGGTTTGAAGTTATAACTTCATAGTTTAGTAATTTTTCCGTCACGCCATCTGCTTAAGTATATAGTAAATTACCTTAAAAACAATATATAGTAATTATTTGTATATTACTTATGTAGCACAGTTCCCAGCCGTTTTGCTGGATGTGGGCCCCCCTGGGTTACCGCTAGCAACAACAGCACATTTAAGCATGTTTCTCCAAGTGTGAGCACTGAGACAATGACCAGTCCAGTATCTTTGGGTTTTTGTATTTATTTTGTAACTTGGATAGGAGAAGGGATGAGTGGGATACTCCTTGAACTTAACTATGCACAATTGGACGGGGACACTTGAAAAACGCTATTTGGCGCTTACTTGACGCTGGCTGAATGCCTATCAACGCTGGCTTGACGCTGGTTAACGCTGGCCGGATGCCTGTTAACGCTGAACTGACTTGTGACTGCTTTCTGAGTAAAGAAGTCCTCCTTTGAGCTCCCTTAAGCACTATTGCTGAGGTAGCTACTTGTATACCGCTGCACTGCTGAACACTTCAGGGTCCACACCGGCGCCCCCTTTCTCTTAATTATCTTCAGGGCTTACCCACATGGAAGAAAAATATATTTAAAATATATTTTAAAAAAAATTCATTTTTTTCCCCCAAATATATTGGAAAAATATTTGAAATGCTACAATTTTGGCCATATTCAATATATTTCTAAAAGATTTTCCCCTAAATATATTGGAAATATATTTGAAATGCTACAATTTTGGCCATATTCAATATATTTCTAAAAGATTTTCCCCTAAATATATTGGAAATATATTTGAAATGCTACAATTTTGGCCATATTCAATATATTTCTAAAAAAATTTCCCTAAATATATTGGAAAATATTATTTTGCTTGATTAAAAAAGTAACTTTTCAGCAGCAGCAGATACTTCCTCTTAGCTGTGTTGTTTTTTTGTTTTTTTACAAAAAGTGTTCGGCCCGCACGTCACTGGCGTAGGCGAATGACGTGCACAGTGCCTGCTGTGCCTCCTGGTATATGCACATCACATGTCCCAGGAGGCATAGTGTTTATCTTACAAAAAGAGGTGGGGGCGGGCCTAGTGGCACATCATCGGGAGGCCCGCTCGCTAAGCCCGGAAGAGCAGTGGCTGGGGATCAAAGGATCTCAGTGGTGCAATGCTGGATCTGCAGTGTAGGTGAGTGTCTAAAATGTGCAGAACCCACCTCCCGGTAAGCGGGGGTAAAAAAAAAAAAAATAATATAAAAAAAACAAAAAACAAAAGGGGGTATTGGGTGACTGCGGCGGTCAGCCCCGGCCAGGCAAAGTGACGTACCGGTACGTCACTAGCCTGTCACTTCCTTGTGAGCCAATAGCGGGCGAGCGCTCGTTCCCTGGGAAGTCCGTGCGTGTGACCGGTGGACCCGATGTCCGCCGGTCACTCGCGATTGTCCGCCGTGAAGGGAGAAAGGCAGGCGGCTGATGTAAACAAGCCGCCTGTCATTCTCCCCTGTGTAGGAATGGTGATCATACGGTTCTACTATGTAGGACCATTGATCACTGTTCCTACACCAGTAGCCATGTCCAATCACAGTAAGAAGCACGCCCCTAGGGACACACTTAACCCCTCCTTCCCCAATAAAGTTAACCCCTTCCCTGCCAGTGTCATTTTGCAATAACAGTGCATATGTCTAGCACTGATTACTGCAGTAATGTCACTGGTAACCCCAAAAGTGTCAAAAATGTCAGTCAAGGGTCCGATCTGTCCGCCGCAATGTCGCAGTACCGCAAAAAAAAATCGCACCAAAAATGACAGAAATCTTTCCCTTAGTTAGTAAACGCAATAACTTTTGCGCAAACCAATCAAAATACGCTTTTTGCGATTTTTTTTACCAAACATATGTAGCAGAAAACAAATTGGCCAAAAATGTTAAAAAATTTAGATTTTTAAATTTTTTTTCCCGGGAATTTCATATAAAAAAATGTGAAAAATATTGTTATTTTTGCAAAGTTGACGCTATTTTTTTGTTTATAGCGCAAAAAGTAAAAATCGCACAGGTGATCAAATACCACCAAAAGAAAGCTCTGTTTGTGGGGAAAAAAAGAACGTCAAATTCGTTTAGGTACAGTGTCGCACGACTGCGCAATTGTCCGTTAAAGTCACGCAGTGCCGAATCGCAAAAAAAACCCTGGTCGGAATGGGGGTAAAATCTTCCGGGGCTTAAGTGGTTAACTTGGGCTGAAGAGTTTGACAGGCGACAACGCTTATCAATCTTGCCCATTGAGATCAGTGGGGCCGAACCGCAAGGCAAATGCTTGGCTCACAGTTGCAGTACCGTCTTGTAAAATTTTAGCAGTAGAGGCACCTCCTGAACACCTGCCAGCCCTCTGCAAAGCATTCTACCACAGATTGTTTTTCAGAGAGTGGTAGGTATTCCTGTAAGGGCCCTTTCACAGGGGCGTTCCGCATGTCCGCAAATCATCCTATTTTTTTGCGGGTGATATACGGACATAATGAATGTCTATGGCATTGCGGATGTCAGCGGATGACCATCCGCTGACATCCGATTTTCCTCCTTTCAGTTCTGTTCCGTATTTTGGAACGGAACAGAACCCTATTTTTCCTCCGTTAAAAAAACGTAAAGGAAGCAAAATCGGATGTCAGCGGTGTCATCCGCTGACATCCGCAATGCCCATAGACATACATTATGTCCGTATATCATCCGCAAACGGATGGGATGATATGCGGACATACGGAGCGGATGACACAAGTGTCAAAAAAAAAAGAGGACCGGAGCGGAGCCATAAAACTGAACGGCCGTGTGAAAGAGCCCTTAGTGTGAAAGAGCCCTTAGTGTGAAAGAGCCCTTTGGCTTTATTATTTACTTTTAGGCCTCAGGCACACTGGACATTATAAAAAAGGCAGTAGCGTTAGCTGTAGAAAGCTGTAGCTGTAGAATGAGTTTTTCAGCGTTTTTGCAGTAGCGTTTTTCAAAGTTTTTTAGCTTTTATTTAACAAAATTATACTCCCACAACAGTTTATGGCTCAAAATTGCTGATAAACGCCGCATAGCTTGCATTTTTAAGCTTTTTTCAGAGTAATGGGCCGTACACATGTAGCGATTGTCGGCCGTAAATATTCGGCCAGCGTCCGATCGGCCGATTGTCGGCTTGTTAGTATGATGCTTCCGACAACCGACTGCGACTTTTAGGCCGAACAGAATCTGATGTGCATGCTTTAAAATATTTGTTGGCTAACACCAGAACGGCCGATTGTTCCTCAGTCAGTACAGAATTCGGCCGACAAACAGCAGATGAGCAAGACTGGGCATGCTCAGAGAAGAAAAAAACACACGGAAAGTTAACCATCACATGACATCACTTCTGCAGTCGGTTGTTGTTGGCCGACAAAATTCGTGTGCAGTCTTTAGCACTTTTCAACCTACACGACAGCACCGGACAAAAGACGGCCGATCGTTCGGCCGACAATCGGTGTGTGTGTACGGGCCTTTAGAGCGTTTTTACAGCTGTAATCTCTCAAAACCCACTAGTTCTGTTTTTTTTTCCAGAAAACGCAACTGATAACAGCCTATGTGTGCATGAACACATAGGATAAAATGCTGGGGAGTTTACTGGCTGCAGAAAAAATGCCTGAAGCCTAAAACATCCGCTGTAAAACATCCAGTGTGCAGAAGGCCTAAAATCCAGAAACTAGAATATGGAGATATTTCGACCTGTGCAATAACAATAGGCGGTAGTTTATTCAGCCCACTGGTGTCTTCTTATGCCTGAAATTTTAGCCTCAGGACGAATGCCCTTTGAGCACAGATTTAAACAATTGCTATACATTAATAATAACTATGCCACGGTTCCTGTCAAGGATCAAGTAAACATTACTCCAGGCCAGGCAGTGGTTAGACTAGTTTGTGCTGTATTTAAATCATATTACTGAACTAAGGGATTTACTGGTAGACTGGATGATGAGAAAATTGAATTTTCAGTTACCCTCCGTGATATGAAAAATGATGAAGATCAGTGAAATGAAGAGGGAAGAGGCGTCTTGACTTTCCTCATCTCCGTGTAATAACAAGCGCCCAGTTGGGAAAAGCACTGCGTCTACAAATCACAGACTGGAGCGTCTGGCTTGGGGGACTGATGAGGTGGAAGGAGGCAACTTGTACAAAAGGTAGAACCCTGCTGTAATACACAGATGGGAAAATAATTCCTTTATCGTGCCAGAAAGAAGGGCAAGATGCTACAACATCATGAGCCACCATAAATCTGGCTCTTCTCTTTACATCCTCAGAATTCTTACAGAATTTATGGGGTTTCTGTTTTATTGGCCTCGGGTTAATTGCTTCCCGTTTAAAAATAATTTATCTAGAGTCGCCTAAAAAAAAAAAAAAAGGAGCAACAAATTGGCTGCGAGGAGAGCCAGGACTTTAAAGGCTCAGGGAATATTAAAAAGAATTGATTATGCATATTAATAGACTTAAGCTGCACACAATGAATCTTTAGGAATAAATGAGGCAGCTTTTGTTGCTGAATGTACACTTGCGTTTTGAAAACATGAAAGCGTATAATCAGCGGGCGATGGGTGAATGGCGGACAACAGCCGGCTATCACTGAGCCATATTAAAATGTATCTCAGCTTTAGAAACCATGTTTACAAAGTAGAGCCCCATTAACTAATGAGATATGCTGGGATTACTTTAAATGTGAGCGTAGATTAAATAAATAGTATTTCTTGCCATTAATTTGGGTTTTCTTAAGCATAAATTCCTCATTTCACAGTTACAATCCTTTATTGTGCATTTTTTAATGTCACAAGTTCCTTCGTTTTCTTCTGTTCTTTAAACCCCATACAATTTTTCAGATTTTACTGGCCATCCAAATACTAATGCCAGACTTGCAATCAGCCTAATCTTACTGTAAGGTATAGTTATAGCGATAGGTTTCTATGCAGAGCTGCACCAGATTTTGCACTCCAGTTTAAGTAAATCAACGCCATAGTGTAATTTAAATTGTTTCTAAAGTTAAGCTCCATCTGGGAAAACTCCAGATAGGAAACTATATAGGGCAGGGGTGTCAAACTCAATTTCAATTTCCACATCAGCGTATGCTTGCCCTCAAAGTGCCGGCTATATCTAGGGTGCGCTACGTACAGAGTGTAGAGTATAGGGGTGAGCTATGTACAGAGTGCAGAGTATAGGGGTGCGCTAAGTACTGAGTGCAGAGTTCAGGGGGGCACTATGTACAGAGTGTAGAATTCAGGGGTGCGCTATGTACAGAGCAGGGCCGGCCCTACCATGGGTCCCGGTGGGAACATGGGACCCAGGCGGCACTTAGAGAGGGGCGGCCCCTGGCCGCCTCTTCTCTTCTTTGGCTCAAGTAAAAAAAAAAAAAAGGTCCGCGGCCGGCCCGACATGCACATACATTTTCGGCTATTTCCAGAAATAGCTGAACATGTGCGGGCTTTCCCGAGCGGTGGCGGCGCATGCGCGGTGACGTGTTGGTGCCGGCCGACGCCATTTTCAAATATAAAGCCTCAGGAACAGGTAAGTGACACTCCTCCACAGCCACACTACCTGCCATACTACAGAAGATGCAGTGTAATGTGCCATGCCCGCAGCACTGCATCTCCTGTGGCATGCCTGCAGTCCCGCATTCTCCTGTACCATGCCCACCGCCACATTCTCCTGTTCCATGCCCACCGCCGCATTCTCCTGTACCATGCCCGCCACCGCATTCTCCTTTACCATGCCCGCCGGCGCATTCTCCTGTACCATGCCCGCCAGCGAATTCTCCTGTACCATGCCCGCCGGCGCATTCTCCTGTACCATGCCCGCCGGCGCATTCTCCTGTACCATGCCCGCCAGCGAATTCTCCTGTACCATGCCCGCCGGCGCATTCTCCTGTACCATGCCCGCCGGCGCATTCTCCTGTACCATGCCCGCAGCCCCGCATTCTCCTGTACCATGCCCGCCGCCGCATTCTCCTGTACCATGCCCGCCACCACATTCTCCTGTACCATGCCCACCGCCGCATTCTCCTGTACCATGCCCGCCACCACATTCTCCTGTACCATGCCCACCGCCGCATTCTCCTGTACCATGCCCACCGCCACATTCTCCTGTACCATGCTCACAGCCCCGCATTCTCCTGTACCATGCCCACAGCCCCGCATTCTCCTGTATCATTCCCACAGCCCCGCATTCTCCTGTACCATGCCCACAGCCCCGCATTCTCCTGTACCATGCCCACAGACCTGCATTCTCCTGTTCCATGCCCGCAGCGCTGCATTCTCCTGTACCATGCCCGCAGCCCTGCATTTTCCTGTACCATGTCCGCAGCCCTGCATTTTCCTGTACCATGTCCGCAGCCCTGCATTTTCCTGTACCATGTCCGCAGCCCTGCATTCTCCTGTACCATGCCCGCAGCCCCGCATTCTCCTGTACCATGCCCGCAGCTCTGCATTCTCCTGTACCATGCCCGCTGCCCTGCATTTTCCTGTACCATGCCTACAGTCCTGCATTCTTCTGTATTATTCCCACAGCACTGCATTCTCCTGTACCATGCTCGCAGCACTACAGGGCACTGTGGCACTATAGACAGGAGAGAGCCTGGTGCGCTCATCTGCCCAGTGTCTACTGCTCTGTCCTGCTCCTGCTGTCACTCCGTACACACTCACACCCCTCTGACTGCTTTCATAGTCCTATAGAATGTGGGGGTCTTTTGGAGGGCGTGAATTTTTTTGGGGGAGGATGGGGGGCAGCATTTCATTCTTGGACCCAGCCAGCTCAATGTCTTGGGCCAGCCCTGGTACAGAGTGCAGAGCTCAGGGGGGCACTATGTACAGAGTGTAGAGTATAGGGGTGAGCTATGTACAGAATGTAGAATTCAGGGATGCGCTATGTACAGAGTGCAGAGTTCAGGGGAGCACTATGTACAGAGTGTAGAGTATAGAGGTAAGCTATGTACAGAGTGTAGAGTAAAGGAGTGAGCTATGTACAGAGTGTAGAGTTCAGGGATGCATTATGTACAGAGTGTAGAATTCAGGGGTGCGCTATGTACAGAGTGCAGAGTTCAGGGGGGCACTATGTACAGAGTGTAGAGTATAGGGGTGAACTATGTACAGAGTGTAGAGTAAAAGGTTGAGCTATGTACAGAGTGTAGAGTTCAGGGATGCACTATGTACAGAGTGTAGAATTCAGGGGTGCGCTATGTACAGAGTGTAGAATTCAGGGGTGCGCTATGTACAGAGTATGGAGTTCAGGGGTGCGCTATGTACAAAGTGCTGAGTTCAGGGGGGCACTATGTACATAGTGAAGAGTATAGGGGTGAGCTATGTACAGAGTGTAGAGTAAAGGGGTGGGCTATGTACAGAGTGTAGAGTTCAGGGGTGCGCTATGTACAGAATGCAGAGTCCAGAGGGGCACTATGTACAGAGTGTAGAGTATAGGGGTGAGCTATGTACATAGTGTAGAGTAAAGGGGTGAGCTATGTACAGAGTGTAGAGTTCAGGGATGCACTATGCACAGAGTGTAGAATTCAGGGGTGCGCTATGTGCAGAGTTCAGGGGGACACTATGTACAGAGTGTAGAGAATAGGGGTGAGCTATGTACAGAGTGTAGAGTTCAGGGATGCACTATGCACAGAGTGTAGAATTCAGGGGTGCGCTATGTACAGAGTGCAGAGTTCAGGGGTGCACTATGTACAGAGTGCAGAGTTCAGGGGTGCACTATGTACAGAGTGCAGTGTTTAGGGGTGCGCTATGCACCAAGTGCAGAGTCCAGGGGCATGCAATGTACATTGTGTAGAGTTCAGAAGGGCGTTACATACAGAGTGCAGAGTTCAGGGGTGTACTGAGTGTAGAGTGCAGGGCTTAGGGGAATGCTATGCACAGTGTGCAACCAGAACCTCCACCTCCCTCCACCCAAAGCTTCCTTGCATCTCTCTCTCCTACCTATTCTAGCTCTAGTACCTCCTTGTGTAGGCAATTATGCATTGCCTCTCTCAGATTCTGGAGATCTGTCCCCGCGTGAGTGAGTGAAGGGATCTGTTAGTTCCCGGGAGCTGCTGGGAGCAAAGATGTCCCTTGTTAACACAGAAGGCTTCAATGTTCACAAGTGACAGCGGGGAGCGGACAGTGGGAGCTGTAGGTCGCGGAATGCAGTTCTGCCATGTTCTGGCTGCAAAACTGGGTGCGAGGGCCACATGACAAGGCCTGGCAGGCCTAATTCATCCTGTGGCCCTTGTGTTTGACATATGCGGTGTAAGGAATTGAATGACCTAAACAGGACTTTTAAAGGCAATACAATTAAAGGAAGCAAAAGTCCCTCCTGATCACATATGCAAATTCCTAATGATTTAGTCACGTGATCTTTGCATAAAAGGAGATTTAAACCTCAAAGTGGCTAATCCTCCTTAGCACCTATAATGCCTAGGCCAGTAGAGTTACTCCAGAGGTTGCTAGGGGTTTCTTGATCTGTGGCTTATAGACCTCCTGTTTCATTGTTTGCAAAGTTCTGGGGCCAATGCTACTTGGCAGAATGACACTAAAAATGCTCAGGAAACCCCTGCTAAGACAAATCCATCAAGGTCAATGGCAAAAGTGCCCCTTACATTGTTTCCAGTGAGAGAAATGCCCCCCCCCCCCCCCCCCCCCCCACACACACACACTTTTCAGTGGTAGTCAGAATGCCACCCACAGCTAACAAGATAACTGTTGCCATGCAGTTGGTTTTCGGGACAATGTGGTGTTGGCATTAGAAACTATGCCGACACCATTGAATTATACGTCATTCAGCCATTGATCAAGGAACTCCTAGCAACCTCTGGAGGAACCCCTGGTTGAGAATGGGTGCTGTAAAGTATCATATAAAAAATGTAGGGTTTGTACAGAAAAGATGCATCCTAAAATTCCTGTGGAATCAGCCGGAATTTGAGGCATGGATGGCCCTGTTGGCACCATCTGGCTTAACAAACTTCAATCTAAATTTAAAGTAGCTGTGCAAAAATGTTGCCAAAGAATGACTACAGTTAATTAGTTGCAGTCACTGTTGAAGGGAGTAGTGGTTTGCAGATTACATTAGATGGCAGAGAAGATTCCTCCATGCTGTTTAGCATGGATGAAGTAGTCTATTTATTTCTCTTCTTCAGCCCACGGGGCTGAATGAAAAAGATCTTTACGTGTACAGCTAGCCTTAGCGTATGTGATGTTCCCTGGCAGGGCCGGGACAAGGGGTAGGCGGGAGGGGCTGCTGCACTGGGTGCAATCATTAACTTAGGGGCGCCTTTCTTCTATTACATGGCTGACAGGAACTTTGACAGCAGCATCACTTCTCCTGTCAGTCCAGTGCTGGGAGCGATGAGGAGAAGAGGAGAGAGCCCGGAAAGTGGTGCTGGCTGTGTTCTCTCCCCCCCCCCCCCCCCACAGGAGTTCTGCACTGTCAGGAGGGGAAAGAGAGCACAGCCCTCAGCTGAGCGCAGAATGGTCAAGGAGAGATCCAGGAGTGGAGGAAAGAAACGGGAGAGGGCAGGGCTGTGCTCTCTCTCTCCTTCCAGCTCCTCCCTCCTGTCAGTGCAGTGCTCCAGTAGACTGTAAACGCAGCTGCTGGCCAGTGCCATCTTAAGAGCATTATAGTCCCCCGGGCAATGCAGTGCGCTGGGGCCCTGCCTACACAATCACCCATGAGAATAAAAATGCAAATTATCGATAAGGCGATATTTATTGGTACAGCAGTGCCAGGCTAATGACAGCTTCCAAGTTTGGCAGCTAAGCCCAGTGAACACACACACGGATGGGAGTCAGATTTGACTGTCCTGTGTGCGCCTGTTCCGATGGAGGCGGACAGGCATTCCTGTAGTTGTGGACTCCTCCTCCATGGCCTAAGTGGTCTGACAGCAGCGCAGGGCCGACAGGCCCTTGCCACCTGCTAAGTTCGGCAGCGGGATGCACACAGAATTCGGGACTAATGCTTGGCTGGGCCTGGGTCGCTGGGCAGGTGGGGCCCCCCGGGCAATTGGAGCCCCCGGGCAACTGCCCAGCGTGCCCATTCAGTAAGAAGGCCCTGCTGCTGGCTTCTGCACACAGGTGCACTGACAGCTAGAGACTGTTTCTTCTATTATCTTACACCCCCCGGCCTCTTCTCCCAACACTGGGGGCGCAGTTTGACATCTTTGCCCTGGGCTCTGGATGATCTCGTCCTGCCACTGTTCCCTGGTTTTAGTGAAAGCCACACTCACAACTGATAAATTCCAAAAATGACACTTGCAGTGTGAATGGCCCCAGGTGTTTTTCAGCAAATGCAAACATCTAATAGGCAGCATAAGCTAAAATACATATCTAGCTGTTTAACTGTGTAGCCATTTCTGGCAGGGTTTCAGCAGGTGTATTTACAGGAAAAAACAAAGTAAGCCCCCGTGTTATCCTCTGTTACAAATCAAACTGAACATGGGTTGGTGTTTCAGCATTAAATGGAACAACAGATGGTGTGTGAGTTGCAGCTGGTCTTGGGATTGGATTACATTGTTCCAGGTGGTGCTGTAGAGAGGCAAACTACATAATCACATTTGTTGCGGCAACAAAGCTGTTTCTGCAATAATGAGGAATGGATAGCGATGTATCTCCCGGGATTCGATCCGCAACAGTCAGCAGCCAACGTGCAGATACGGCCGCTACAGCCTCTATTCCCAGCTAGACTGTGTTAACCACTTAACAGTGTATGTAAACCCAATCACTAACAACTCATATAAATGTTAACACAATGTAATTTCAAAGGGTATTTTCAAAATTTTTAAATCTGAAGTTTTCTTGGTGATCCTGCCATAAAGGTCCTTGTTCAGGTACTTCCTGTTATAGGGTGACAACCCTCTGTCCCCACCTCTTAATTGTGCTCCTGAGCTGTCATCCCGACACCAGGGCTGCTCCATTTACTAGAAAAAAAAATATATTTTTAATTTTTTTTCTTTTCTAGAAAAATGTAAGTACCTGATTATGTGATAAAACTGAAGCCATGTCTGTCCAGCTAAAAAAAAAAAAAAGATGCAATGGAGTTGATTTACTAAAGGCAAATAGGACTGTGCACTTTGCAAAGAGCAATTGCTCCAGGCCTAGTAAAGCCCCATACACACGCACAGATTGTTGGCCAACTGATCGACCAACTTTTGTCCAGTGTTGTTTGTTGGTTGAAATGTGCTCTAGACTTGCACTGGACTTTTGTTGGCCAACATAAACCAACTTCAGAAGTGATGTCATGTGATGGTTGACTTTCCGTGTGTTTTTTCTTCTCTGAGCATGCCCAGTCTTGCTCATCTGATTTTTGTCTGCCGAAATCTGTACTGACTAATGCCCCATACACACGTGCAGATTATCTGCAGACTTTTGTCTGCAGACTTACCAAAACCATATAATATGAGGTCAAACCTAAACACTTTCAATTTGTATGCAATCCGGCAGGCCCTTGCACTACATAGAAAAGGTAAGTCTGCAGACAAAAGTCTGCAGATAATCTGCACGTGTGTATGGGGCATTAGGAACAATCGGCCGTTCTTTGTTGGCCAACAAAAATTTTATAGCCTGCACACCAGATTTTTTTTCGGCCGAAAATTCGCAGTTGGTTGTCGGAAGCATCATACTAACAAGCCTACAATCGGCAGATCGGACGTTGGCCAACAATTTACGGCCAACAATCTGTGCGTGTGTACGGGGCTTAAGTTCAGATCCGCCTGTCCGTTTTTTTGGCGGATCTGAACGGTCCCCCCATGCATTCCTATGGGGCATCGGATGTCAGCGAAGACATGTCCGCTGACATCCGACCCGATCCGATCCGTCAAATCTGGACGGATGGAAACCCTATTTTCCATCCGTCCAGCGGATCGGATCGGATGGGATCGGGTGAGAACGGACTGACGGTCCGTTGACATCCGATTTCCCCCATAGAGATGCATGGGGAACTGTCAGCTGTGTCTCCGCACACAGCGCGGAGACACAGCTGTCCTCCTGCTGCTCAGCGGGGGATCGGCGGCTCGATCCCCCGCTGAGAAAAACGGACTCCGTCCAGCGGACGGAGTGTGTGAAAGAGCCCTAAATGACCAGAAGCTCTGCTGACTTCCACCATCCAATCATGTGCAAGCAAAAGTGCCTTTTCTTTTTTTCCTCGCACATGATTGGGTATTCTTTGCAAAGTGAAGCTTTACCTCATTTACTAAGTTCTGAAGCAACTGCACTTTGCAAAGGGCACAGCCTATTTGCCTTTAGTAAATCACCCCCAATATGTCAAGCTAGGTTCACACTTGTGCATCTGTGTTTTTTTATGCTTTTTTCATGCATTTTTTAGTCCCTCCCTCCCCACCTGTCCCGCAACCTCTTAGAACACATCACTGGTCCCATACGGTCATCATACAGGGCACAGTGCTGCTCACATATGTGCAGTGGGGACACTGCAGTGAGTCGCAAGCTGGCTTCCTACAGCCAACATGGCGGTGCCCAAGACCCAAAGTCCAATGAAAACCCGGGTGAAGGCAGCACTGGATCCCTGGGCTGGCATGACTTGTAGTTGCTGATTTTTTATTTTTTTTTTAACTCAAGTTGCTCTTTAACCACTTGCCGACCGCCACACGACTATTAACTGCAGTGGTCAGCCCCTCACAGGCAAAGTGACATAGTACTACGTCGCTAGCCTGTGAGGCTCTAGGGAGCGAGCCCCCCCCCCCCCCCCCCGCTGGAGGTGCGCTCCCGCTCGCTCACGGACCCCCCCGCGCATGTGAGCGGCGGACCCGATGTCCGCTGGTCACTCGCGATCATCTGTTACAGCGGGAGAAAGGCAGGCGGCTAATATAAACAAAGCCGCCTATCATTCTCCCCTGTGTAACAGCAGAGATCATACGGTCCTGCTATGTAGGACCGTAGATCTCTGCTGTTACATCAAAAGCCACATCCCTGCACAGTTAGAAACACGCCCCTAGGGACACACTTAACCCCTCCTTTAAAATAAAGTTAACCCCTTCCCTGCCAGTGTAATTTTTACAGTAACAGTGCATATGTATAGCACTGATTACTGTAGTAATGTCACTGGTACCCCCAAAAGTGTCCAAAATGTCAGTCAAGGGTCCGATCTGTCCGCCGCAATGTCGCAGTCCCGCAAAAAAAAATTGCAGATCGCCGCCATTACTCGTTAAAAAAAAAAAACCAATAAAAATGACAAAAATCTTTCCCTTAGTTAGTAAACGCAATAACTTTTGCGGAAACCAATCAAAATACGCTTTTTGCGATTTTTTTTTACCAAACATATGTAGGAGAAAACAAATTGGCCTAAAATGTTAAAACATTTTGATTTTTAAATTTTTTGGGGGGGAATTTCATATAAAAAAATGTGAAAAATATTGTTATTTTTGCAAAATTGTTGCTCTTTTATTGTTTACAGCGCATGATCAAAAAATCGCACAGGTGATCAAATACCACGAAAAGAAAGCTCTGTTTGTGGGAAAAAAAGGACGTCAAATTAGTTTAGGTACAGCGTCGCACGATCGCGCAATTGTCCATTAAAGTCACGCAGTGCCGAATCGCAAAATAGGCCCTGGTCAGGAAGGGGGTAAAATCTTCCCGGGGCTTAAGTGGTTAAGTCAGAAGCTACAGTACTTGTAGTTTCTGATTTTTTTTTTTTTTTTTAACTTCAGTTGCTCTTTAACAAGTCTACCATGAAGGTGTGGCGCATGGATAAGTGAGCAGAATTTCCCTGGATGACGTGGGGGATAATTCAGTGCCGTCCCTCTCACTAGATCAAAGGACCTGGCAATAACAGATATCATGCAGAGTCTGAAGCTGGCCTGTTTATGTTGCCAGCTGCGATTCAGAGAAGATGTGGAGCAATGAGGCAGACAGAATGCAGATCCATAAATGGAGAAAGGCAATTGTTATAAATGAAGGCGAGGACATACATTCATTGGAAAATTAAAAAGAAGGGATGGGATGGCATCCAATTAATGCGAGGATTAGAATTGGCACATCTCTCCACTGGAGAGCTTGAAAAATGTAAGAATCCAGTTTGTAAATGCGTTTTGTAACAAACACAAAAAAATGGAAATATCGATTTAAGGGCTCGGTCACACAGACATCAAAGATAATGTGAACAAATACAGAGCATAGTTTTGTTCTCGTATGTACGCAGCAGTAAAGAAGGGCTTATTATGGGCTTACTCACACAGCTACATTTGGCAGCATAATGTTGCATTCACCAGCATAAAAATATAGAACAAAGCTGTAACCAGGGCTGTACTGGGACTGTATTGTATGCTGTGCTCATGTAAACCTTTTTGTTAAAGTTACAGGCATCAAAGTTGTATAAAGTACTCGAAACCCATACTTGAGTAAAAGTACAAGTGCTCGATCAAAAAGTGACTTGAGTAGAAGTGGAAGTGCTCGATCAAAAAGTGACTTGAGTAGAAGTACTAAAGTATTCAACATTTTTTGTACTTAAGTATTGCAAGTAGTTTTTTTTTTAAATTTTGCTACTCAAGTACTGAAAGTAAAAGTACAAGTACTGTGTTATGTAGTTATTCAAGAAAGAAGTCAAAAGTTTGAACATCATATTGTTTTTTATTATTTCAAATGCAGCTTTTATTTATACATACAGTAGCATTTATTTTCGTATGCGCTGATAATACACATGTTTTGAGCTTCATGAAACCTGCCATCTACTGTTCTGGCAGTGGTAATTTTTATAATTATAACGAGTAACTATGCATTACAAAAAAAAATATCGGAGTAGAAGTATTGAAATCATTGAAAAAATGTAGTGAAGTAAAAGTGGAAGTAGGAGAAAAAAATTCTACTCTAGGAAAGTACAGATACCGCCTTTCGGTACTTAAGTACAGTAGTGAAGTAGTTCTACTTAGTTACTATACATCTCTGACAGGCATACACCATAACATACGTATATGGATGCTATTGGCTGCTATCATAGCTAACATGTAAATATCAACAATGTGTTGCTGATTACACACATTCAAAGTTTAACCAATTCTGGACCGCCCCATAGCAGATATACTGCTACAGGGCGGGCGTGATCCTGAACTACCACCAAGGGGGGCGTGCGTGCACGCCGCCGGCAGGCTGCTTCTGCTGTGATTACTCACAGCAGAAGCCAATCTGCTGGGCAATGGATTTCCGCCGGCACCCACCGATCATCCAGCAGAGACACAGAACGGAGCTCTGCCTATGTAAACAAGGCAAAGCTCCATTCTGACAAGGGGGAAAGTAAAAGGTTTTGTGTCTCTGAAAAGCAGGGAATAAAATCCATCACCTCTCTTAGTAAAAGCAGCACACAGTTTACAAAAAACACTGGCTAGGCACACAGTTAACACTTTGGTTGTCCCTGACGTTTAACCCCTTCCCAGCCATTGTCATTAGTACAGTGACAGTTCATGTTTTTATCACTAATCACTGTATTAGTGTCGCTGGTTCTGGCAAAGTGTCAGTGTCCTATTGTCCGCCACAATATCACAGTCGCGCTATCGCCGCCATTTCTAGTGTAACAAAATAAATAAAATTTCCAGTATAGAGGCCATAGTCTGTAGACACTTTAACTTTTGTGCAAACCAATCAATATACGCTTTTAGCAAAAATATTTAGCAGAATACACATTTGCCTACATTTTATGAAGACATTTTTTTCACTTTCTGCTTTATAACATTCCCAATAAAAAAAATTTAAAAATCAAAATGTTTTCATCATTTTAGGCCAATTTGTAATTTTGCTACATATTTTTGGTAATAAAAAAATCCAAATAAGCGTATTATGATTGGTTTGCGCAAAAGTTATCACGTCTACATACTAGGGGAAAGATGTCATTTTTTTTTTTATTACTAGTAATGGCAGCAAAGATCGGACCCCTAACTGACATTTTTGACACTTTTGGGGAGACCAGTGATATTACTACAGTAATCAGTGCTTAAAATATGCACTGTTACTATACTAATGACACTGGCAGGGAAAGGGTTAACCCAGGGGCGATCAAAGGGTTAAATGTATGCCTAGGGGGGTGTTATTTAACTGTGGGGGGGGGCTTATGGAATCATCGCAGGGACCTGTGTTCCTTAATAGGAGGAATACAGGAGCCCTGTGATGATTACTGAGAGAACAATGGTCTGTTGTGTTTACAACAGCAGACTGCCGTTCTCTCTCCACAAAGGATCGATCATGGGTGCCCTGCACCTCATTTTCCCTGCTGGCGTGCCCCCAAAATCACTACTGGGAACCGCCGACCATATGTTGTATATAGGCGGCAGCTGGTCGGCAAGCGGTTAATTTGCTGGTCTTTTTTTGTTTATAGCACAAAAAATAAAAAACCCAGTGGTGATTACATACCACCAGAAGAAACTTCTATTTGTGGGAAAAAAGGAGATCAATTTTTTTGGGTACAGCGTTGCATGACCGTGCAATTGTCAGTTAAAGTAACGCAGTGCCGTATCGCAAAAAATGGCCTAGTCATGAAGGGGGTAAATCTTCCGGAGGTTAAGTGGTTACAAGGATCCTGCTTGCCACCATTACTGCTGAGGGCCAACATATAAATATCACCAATGCATTGCCAGTGGCGCCACCACTGCTGATTACACACATTGAATGTTTAAAGTAGAATTTTGGGATAACCCTAACTAGTCTTAAAAATGCTTCCTTCCCCCTCACACCATGCTGACTTGTGTACAAAAGATGTATGTACTTACTTATTCTCAGCTTGCTCCAGTCCAGTCATGTGATCTCCTGCAGGGGAGAGGAGAGAGCGTTTCAACTACAGCTACATACCAGACATCCCAACCTGCAAAAACTAATTTCAGGGAAGTGGCAAAGTCATTTCAGGGAGGTGAGCCCCCCCCCCCCCCACACGCCGCCGCCACCCCCCCCCCCACGCACGCCCCCACACGCCGCCGCCGCACCCCCCCCCCCCCCCCCACGCACGCCTGCGCTGCACCCCCCCCCCCCCTTTCCAATTTAACACTACCAGAGAATAATGAAATGAAATGTAATCAGTATACCTGGTCACTGGTACTGGTCACTGATGCTGGTACTGTTCACTGGTGCTGGTACTGTACTGGTCTGGTAACTGGTGCGGGTACTGGTCACTGGTGCTGGTACTGGACACTGATGCTGGTACTGGTCACTGGTGCTGGTACCGGCCACTGGTACTGGTCACTGGTGCTCGTACTGGCCTGGTCACTGGTGCTGGTACTGGCCTGGTCACTGGTGCTGGTAGTGATGCTGGTCACAGGTGCTGGTAGTGGTGCTAGTCACAGGTGCTGGTCATTTGCTGGTACTGGTCTCAGGTGCTGGCTCTCTGGTGCTGCTCTCAGGTTAGGTCACTGTGTATGTCACAGAATGGGGTGTCACGATGATTGGTCCCGCGCGCGCCAAAATGCCTCCTGGAGTAGAAGATGTGGCTGTAGTAGAGAGCAAAGCCGCTGCTTGCTCTCTGCAGCTCCTCCCACAGGCGGAGTGCATGACTCATATCACTCCGCCTGTGAGCCGGATCTACTTTGGCTCCGACATGATTTCTCTGTGCAGGCTCAGCTGACACTCTTCTTCTGCCTGCATCGATGAGTCATCTGACTCACTGTGACTCACACACAGAGCCGGGATATTGCCCTGAGCTCGCGGGTGTCCGTGAGCTCAGGGCGGAAAGCGGGAGTCTCCCGCGACTTGCGGGAGACTTGAGATGTCTGACATACCTCCCAACTTTTTGAGATGGGAACGAGGGACACCTATTAGCAAAAAGTATGTAGGCATAGAACACACCCCCTGCCACGCCCCCTTAAAGAAGAATTCTACAATAAAAAATGATTAGGTAAAACGCATAAGTGTTTTTATTATCACTACTATTCCTTCATACTGGCTTTTGAAATTTAGAAATGCAGCAATTTAGAAATTGGATGAAAGGTTTAGCACTGGGAAACACTGTTTGAAAGATAAAAAATACATTTGATATACAACTATATAGATCAGAGCAATATGAGGGACAAATTAGGAGGAAAGAGGGACAGAGGAACTTTGTTCTGAATGAGGGACAGTCCCTAAAAATCAGGGACAGTTGAGATCTTTGCAGCTAGTAATGGTTGGAGCAGTGACATCACTGATAGATTTCACAGGCCTATCTATTGTTGGCTCTCCCTCCTCTCCCCTGGAGCCACCGTTGGTTCACTCAAGGGAGCCAAATCACATGACCGGCCCAGAGTGATCTGAGATTAGGTAAGTGTATACATTTTTCCTACATAGGTTAGCCAGCATAGCTTTTAGAAGGGGGAGGGAGCATTTATAAGAGTAGTTAGTGTTATCTTGGAATTCTACTTAACCACTTAAGCCCCGGAAGATTTTACCCCCTTCCTGACCAGGGCCTATTTTGCGAATCGGCACTGCGTGAATTTAACGGACAATTGTGCGGTTGTACGACGCTTTACCCAAATAAAATTGATATCCTTTTTTTTCCCCACAAACAGAGCTTTCTTTTGGTGGTATTTGATCACCTGTTTGATTTTTTTGATCATGCGCTATAAACAAAAAAAGAGCGACAATTTTGCAAAAATAACAATATTTTTCACATTTTGTTATTTGAAATTCCCCAAAAAAAAATGTAAAAATCAAAATTTTTTAACATTTTAGGCCAATTTGTTTTCTGCTACATGTGTTTGGTAAAAAAAAAATTGCAAAAAGCGTATTTTGATTGGTTTGCGCAAAAGTTATTGCGTTTACTAAGGGAAAGATTTTAATCATTTTTATTGTTTTTTTTTTTTTTTAACGAGTAATGGCGGAGATCTGCGATTTTTTTTGCGGGACTGCAACATTGCGACGGACAGATCGGACCCTTGACTGACATTTTTGACACTTTTGGGGGTACCAGTGATATTACTACAGTAAACAGTGCTAAAAATATGCACTAGTACTGTAAAAATGACACTGGCAGGGAAGGGGTTAACTTTATTGGAGAAGGAGGGGTTAAGTGTGTCCCTAGGGGCGTGCTTCTAACTGTGATTGGATGTGGCTTTTCATGTAACAGCAGAGATCTACGGTCCTACATAGCAGGACCGTATGATCTCTGCTGTTACACAGGGGAGAAAGACAGGCGGCTTCGTTTACATTAGCCGCCTGCCTTCCTCCCGGTGTAACCGACGATCGCGAGTGACCGGCGGACATCGAGTCCGCTGGCCACTCGTGAGGGGGGGGGTGTCTGTGAGCGAGCAGGAGCGCGCCTCCAGCGGCGTGCGCTCACTCCCTAGAGCCTCACAGGCTAGCGACGTACCCCTACGTCACTTTGCCTGTGAGGGGCTGACTGCCGACGTAAATCGTCGTTAGGCAGTCGGCAAGTGGTTAAGGGATAACTCTACTTTTCTACTTATAGAGAAACTCCACTTTTGTGGGAAAAAATAGCAAATAAAAATAATGTAGCATGTGCAATTTCTACACAAGTCACATTGTAATTGAATGTTATTAAAAATTACCTTTCCTCTTCAACCTGCACTGTAATTTTCTGTAAAATCCAATGCAATATGGCAGCCTGGAGGGGTTCAGTACACAGATGGTGTACAGAACGCCCCCCCAGAAATGTAATTTCCTGCTGGTGTGATTGGTTTACTGATTTTTCCTGAAGTCTGCACTAAAATACAAATCAGATCTTGTACAATTGAGTTCCCCTGCAACAAAAATGTCATTTTTGGTGAGATACTCTCAATAGGAAATCATGTCTAAAGTGACAAGTGACACAGACAAACAGCCGTTTCTTCAGAATAACAAAAAGTAGGAATCCGATACAACGTATGTACAGTACATTTTTCACCTAACAAAAGTGGAGTTACCCTTTAGGCCCCATGCACACAGGATGTTTTTGCAGCTGCTGTTAGGAGCGTCAGACGTTTTTTTTTTTGCAGCTTAAAAACGCCCATCCATGTTATTCTATGGCCTCATGCACACACAGCGCTTTTAGGAGCTCCAAGTGGCATAGGCGTTTTTAAGCTGCAAAAAAAACCCAGGACCAGTGCGTTCTGGAGCTGCAGCGTCAAGCTGTAAAAACGTCTGACGCTGCTAAAGGCTGATTAACATTGCTTAACGTTGCTTATGCAGCGTTAAGCCACGTTATACGTTTTTTCATTATTTTATTTGAAAATCAATGGTTCCCTATGGGAGCCCATTGATTTGAATGGAAGTCGCATCACAAGTCGGATCAGGATGATCTGACTTGTGGTGCGACTTGCACTCTGAGAATCTTGAGGACCCTTATCCAAGCATGCAGCCTGGCAGGCCAGGAAAGGGGAGCCCACACGCCCTCAACATGGGGGGGTGGGTGCTTTGGAGCAGGGGGAGCTCTGCATCCCCCACCCCAAAGCACCTTGCCCCCATGTTGAGGAGGATAAGGGTCTGGTATGGATGTTGGGGGGGACCCCATGCCGTTTTTTCAGCATGGGGCTCCCCTCAAGATCCATACCATACCCGAAGGGCCTGGTTTGGAACCTGGGGGGGACTCCCACACCATTTTTTTCCCATTTTGGCGAGGAGTTCCCCCGCAAGATTCTGAGAGCGCATGTCGCACCACAAGTCGGATCATCCTGATCCGACTTGTGATGCAACTTCCATTTAAATCAATGGCCTGAAAGCCGTATCAATGACGGCTCCTAGGCAACCATTGATTTTGAATGGAGGCAGAAAAAAACACTGTTAAAAGCCGACGTAACCAAACGTGCAATAACGCCAATGGACAAAGCTACTAAAAGCATGTTTTCACAGCTGCTTTTTCCTGGCATTAGAAGTGGCTCTGCAGCTCGTTTTTTCTGATGTCCTGTGTGCATGGGGCCTTAAAGTACATGAAACCACTGCTGCTCAGGGCTAGCATGTAAATATCAAAGTTGTATAGCCAGTGGCATCTTAGCCACTGTATTCACACAATGAATGAGTCATGGTGATACATGCGCAGAATGACTCAAGTCCGAGGTCATTCTGCGCATGTATCACTATAACTCATTCATGAGTTCACACTTCTGCGATGTAGACACCACAAGTGATTCGCACAGGAAACGCACCACAATCCTGTGTACATCACATGCAATGTCTGTGCGGTGCAATTTCAGCCATGCATTGCATCCACACCAAAATGGTGCATAATCCATTTTCCCCCGGCACCTGAATCGCCACCCATGTGATGTGATTCTGGCAATCGCACTGCATTTTGCAATCTGTTTCGGGGTGTCTTTAGATAACATTGACACCCGCAGCAGATTACATGGACGCCGTATGATTGCAATGTGGTGCGCGAAAGGCACAGGATTCGCTGCGTTTCCCGCATCGCATAAGTGTGAACCAGGGCCCAGGGCTGATATATAAACATCAATATTTGTAATCAGTAAGTGCCCGTTCACATACGAGCGATGCTACTTCCCGGGGCGACCTCAAAGATCGCGGTGCGAGCAGCGCGCCGCGACCTCGGAGCGGCCGCCACGGACTTCATATCATTGAAGTCTATGGCGGTCGCCTCCTGGTCGCCCCAAAGAAGCTCCGGACCCTTTTTCTAAGTCGGAGCGACTTGTGTCCGCAGCTTCCCTATGGGAGGCGACCTGCGGCGACCTGTGAGGCGACCAGGTCGCCTCACAGGTCGCCCTAGTGTGAACCGAGGCTAACACCTCTGTTTACACATTGTTATTTACATGTTGCCCCCAGGGCCAGATTAACGTAGGGGCTATTGGAGCTGCAGCTCCAGGCCCCTACCTTTATATAGGCCCTGGGTTGGCCATATTCACTATTACCGCTCTTCTGTCACTTGTAAACACAGAAGTCTGGCTTCTATGCTCGCTTCCCCAGGCAGCTCCCTCAGAACCTCCCCACACAGCACGAAGGCCGGACAAGGAGGGACAGTTGCCGATGCATGGATGTGTTTATGGGCTTCAGAGACAGCATCCCATGTTGAATTAGGCATGCATGGCTGCACCCTTCCTCCTCTGGGTGCATGCCAAGGCACGGCCCTTAAAGCCCTTCAAAATCCTCAGCACCAAGCCCATGATGCTCTTAATCCGGCCCTGGTTGCCCCTGAGCAGCAGTGGTGGCCAATAGGGTCCATTAACACTGCACAATCCTTACATGCGTACGGTGTACAGACAACCTTTTCCAAAGGATCTTGTTGCCAGCAAAGTCCTGCATAAACCAACACGCCTGTCTGAATGAGCCCTAACATAGAGACCTTAATCAGAGATTCAGGCGAAAAAATCCTAAACTGCCTCTCCTTAGACTTTGCAGCCTTTTGGCTCTTTTTCACGTGTGCATTTTGCTTTCTGCAAGATGAGCTAAGCCAAGTAGCCTTAGTGATTAGCATAACAGACAATATCATATGTCTTTTATAAATATGCTGGAAGCATTCCCAGACAGAGGATCAGCAGAATACAGAAATGTATAACAGAGAATAATAAAGTAACCCCTAATGAGGCTTCATTAAGTAGAATCAGACCGATATATTAAGAAGAATATGTGCTATTGATCTTCCCTCGCACCTCATGTGTAAGAGTTTTCCAAATGGGACATTGACCTGTCAACTTTTATTGGTCACTTGGTTAGTGAATTATTAAAGGGTAAGTTCTCCTTTGTCCTAATGCACCACAGTGTTCCCAACATATTAAAATGCTGTGCTCCGTTCCCCAAAAAAATGCCAACTTCTTCAGCTGCTGACATCATTGTCCTCCCCAATTCATCCTTCTGATGGCAGGACTCACCCAGGGCTAGAGGAACGGCTTTGGCAACTCACGAATGAACACTACCAGTCTACCAGCCTACCGTCAAACATGCACAGTCCGCTCTTCTACTCACAAATATGCTTAGCTGCTAGAGCAAGTGGACTGCTTATGTGCAGGTGGAGAGGGAGGCTGGAAGTACTCGTTCATGGATTTCCGGGGTCACACATCTGGTGCTGGGTATGTCCTGCCATTTGCAAGATCAATTGAGAAGGACAGTGGTGTCAGCAGCTGGAGAAATGGGCACCTTTTTGGGAATCGTGTGTAAAAGGTGAACTTACCCTTTAAGTTAGAGGTTGCTGATTGATTGCTTTTAGACAACCAAAATTCAAACATTTAAAAAAGTTTTGTAAAAACAACAAGCCTTTCCATAAAGCGGTAGTAAACCACCATACATATAAAAACAAATTGGGGCCCCCTGCAGGTTTAAGTCACAATGTCGTAGTATACAATGTCGTAGTATACCGTATACTAGCACATTATCACAAACTTACCTGGCCAGGAGCCCTCCAGCGCAGAGCTGTCATAGACCCCCAACGCTTCCATCTTCACCCAATCTTCCTTGACTCCAGCTGTATGAATGACCTAGGCTGCAATGACGTCACTCGTGGCCCCGGCACAGAGCTTGGAAGGTATGCCGTCCCTTCAGAGTGCATGCAACGATGATGTCACCGGCTGCATGCAGTGTGAATATCTCCTAAACAGTGCAAGTTTAGGAGATATTCACTGTACCTACAGGTAAACCTTTATTATATGCTTACCTGTAGGTACAAGTTACATAGTGGAATTTACTTCCACTAAAAAAAGAAAAAAAAATAGTTTAAGAAAGTGCAAAATTTGCTTATTTTTGACTGAAAGCACAAAGACGATTGGGTGATATGAGACACTGCACTTGACAGTGCTTTGCCAAATAGGTCTGTTCCTATTATGGCACTCTAATACCTCTAACAGCAAGACACATATAAAAAAAAAAAGATCAATGAATGTATACCTGAATGTAAACCTTCTGTTTGGCATGGTACAACTGAGTCTGAATCAGAAGCAAAAACTTTATTCCCATGATGCACTGGGAGATTTCTCTATTCCGCATGGTAAGCTGTGCTGTCAGGTGCAGAAGACCCCCTTATATTGGCTGTTTCCTATTATAAGGAAAGATAGTTGTACTGTATCTATTACTTTCGAAATGTCCTCCTCTTAAAGCAGGAGAATTTGTTTCCATATCACTGTGTCCTTCTCTCTTTACAGGCGTGGTAGTCATAGCGTTTGTTGTCTGCTGGCTCCCATATCATGTGCGGCGACTGATGTTTTGTTACGTCCCGGAGGAGCTCTGGACAGAGTAAGTAAAGCATTCGGAGGTACTTTAAGGATTATTAAAGCTTAATTTCAAGGAACAATCAAAAGTTATCCTTGCAGTAGGGCTAACATTGCATTTAAAGGGTTAAAAGCTTTATTTGTTCCGGGGGTGTTTATGTACCTTATCCCTCACTCCCCCAGCAACTGCTCTACTCTTCTATATGCTGCTCCTGGTTGTGGGAGGGTTCTTGGTGTCCTCACTTACAATGCAGAACTTCTAGGTCCAGAATTGCACAGGATGATGTTGTGACTGTCTGCAACTGATGGTGTGGCAGGAGGAAGCAGTTTCGGGCACTAGTCAAAAGGATAAGGTCAATAAAACTGCGATCCGGGGACCTGATGTGACCCAAATCTTCTGCTGATTTGGTGTTTTTTGGCTCTGGGAAGCTTCATATGCTCAGAAACAGGAAAGTGTGCTGAGAAACATGGATTAAGGTAGTATAGTCACTCAGTTTTATTACAAGCAGTGTCAGGAGAATTATAACTCCACAGAGGGGTGGGTGCTGTGTCCGTCAATGAACATCAGAAAAATTGATTTTATGGTAAGTCAAAAATCCCATTTTCTTTTTTGTTCAGTGACGGACACAGCTCTTGCCATTCTTGACCATTGGGACGTCCCAATGCAGTGTCAAACATGAGGGGTGGGAAACAGCAGAAAAATTCTCAATGCTAAACATTAGCCAACCAGGCAACAGGGGCCCAACCAAAACAACTGGAGCCCACATGAAAAAAACAATACACCCTCAAAGAGGATCAAGTCCTCATAAACAGCAGCCTGCAAAACCTTACGGCCAAAGGTAGCATCTGCAGATGCCAACACATCCACTTTGTAAAACTTTGTGAAAGCGTGCACCGATGACCAGGTGGCCACCTTGCAAACCTGCATCACTGATGCCTGATGACGGAAGGCCCAGGAGGCACTAAGCGCACTAGTAGAGTGTGCCTTGACAGGGAAAGGAGGAACCTGACCCCTGATGGAATAGGTCTGAACCACCGTCTGTCTGATCCATCTGGAAATGGTCGCAGAGGAAGCGGACAACCCTTTGTGAGGTCCATGCGTGAGCACAAATAGAGAGTCTGACTTCCTGAAAGACTTCGTAGCTGCCAGGTACACCCTTATTGCCTGGACCACATTCAAGGCATGCAAGGCAATTTCCTTCGGATGTTTAGGCCTGGGACACAGGGAAGGCAACACAATGTCTTCATTCAAATGAAAGTCATAGACCACTTTAGAATGGAATGATAGACAGGGGCGAAGCACCCCCTTATCCTTGAGAATCACCATATAAAAGGTGAACGACAGGATAACGCCGCCAGTACCAGCCCTGCACACAGAGGTGATTGCCACCAAAAATGCCACCTTCTGAGTCAGCGTAAGCAGGGAAATCTCCCGAATATATTTAAAGGGAGGCTTCTGTAGAGCTGAATGCACCAAATTGAGATCCCAAGGCGGCAACGGAGCCCGCACTGGAGGGACCAAATGTAGGACACCATGAAAAAAGATACGCACCAGGGAGTGTGTGGTCAAAGGTCATTGGAAGAAGACCGCTAAAGCTGACATCTGGCCCTTGATGGTACTCAAGGCCACTCTCTGTTCAATTCCCCCCCCTGTTGAAGGAAGGTTAAGATCCGAGCCACCAAGAAGGAGCGAGGATACACCCCCAAAAGACTCACACCATGCAAGCCAGCGACTGTAAAGCAGGATGGAAGATTGATGACAATTAAATTATATGCGCTGCCTGATAGCGGTATACTGAGCACATGACATAGTTAATACGTGCCACATCCTAATTCGAGACTATACTAGAAATTCTGGAGAAACATGGACTTTGGAGGCACAGGGTACAATAAAACATAAGCATTTTATTAATTTACATCTTAAAAGACAACAAAAGAAAACAGGAATAAATCGCCTCAAATGAGGCGTCAATGTAAATGGTACTTTACATCAAGACGATCCGTTAAAGGTGACAGGTGTATAAGCTGTCCTCCCAAAGAGATCAGTCGATGTGGTCATAAATGGATACAGAAATTCATTGAGCCAGATTGCTCGACATGTTTCGCATTAAGCTTCTTCCGGAGTTAACGATTCAATGCTCTGTATTTTGCTTGTAGATCAAAATATAAAAAAGGGAAAAAGAAACAACAGGGAAGGTGGAGGCAGGAGCCTGGAATAGTTTGAGACAATTGTTGGAAATGTAGTTCCTGTCAATGCAGGGTGGAAGCTTATGGATACATCAAACCATCTGATTGCTCCATCATTACAAAATTATAATGATGGAGCAATCAGATGGTTTGATGATGGAGCAATCAGATGGTTTCATGTATCCATAAGCTGTCACCATACATTGACAGGAACTTTGTTTCCAACAATTGTCTTAAGCTATTCCAGACTCCTGCCTCCACCTTCCCTGTTTCTTTTTCCCTATTTATATTTTGATCTACAAGCAGAATACAGAGCATTGAATCATTAGCTCCAGAAGAAGCTTAATGCGAAACATGTCGAGCAATCTGGCTCAATGAATTTCTGTATCCATTTATGACCACATCGACTGATCTCTTTGGGAAGACAGCTTATACACCTGTCACCTTTAACGGATTGTCTTGATGTAAAGTACCATTTACATATGTTAAACCAAATAGCCCCTATTTGCTTGTTCTATTATTGCATTATTGCTGTCCTATCTTATAGACGTTTTGTACATTGACGCCTCTTTTGAGGCGATTTATTCCTATTTTCTTTTGTTGTCTTTTAAGTTGTAAATGAATAAAATGCTTATGTTTTATTGTACTCTGTGCCTTCAAAGTCCATGTTTCTCCAGAATTTCTAGTCTAGGATGGAACACTGGTCCTTGGGACAGCAGATCCTCCCTGAGAGGAAGCTTCCAAGGAAAGTCGGCGACCAGCAGCACCAGATCGGGGTACCAAGCCCAGCGAGGCCAGTCCGGGGCCACTAAGATGACCACAATCCCTTCTACCTCGATCCTGCATAGGAGTCTGGGCAGAAGCTTGAGAGGAGGGAAGGCGTATATCAGATGATACTGACCCCATGGGGCCACCAGCGGGTCTGTGGCGTTCACCAGTGAATCCCTTGACCAAGCCACAAATCTCTGCACCTTTCTGTTGAGTTGAGACGCCAACAGATCCACCTCGGGAGTGCCCCACTGAAGACACAGCTGATGAAACACCTCTGAATTAAGGGACCACTCCCCATGGTCCAACGCCTGCCGACTGAGGTAGTCCGCCTGCCAATTTTCCAGCCTGGGAATGTGTACAGTGGAGAGGGCAGTAACGAACCGTTCTGCCTACCTTAGAATGCCAGCTACCCTCAGAGCCGCCAGGGCACTTCTTGTGCCCCCTTGGTGATTTACATAAGCCACGGCTGTTGCATTGTCCAGTTGAATGCGCACTGGGCATCCCTGAAGATGATCCGTCCAATGGTCCAGGGCTCTACTGTCATGGCCACCGCTGTTTGCAATGCAAACCACAAGAAAATGGCCGCCGGACTACATAACCATGGCCGCCGTGTATAGGAATACACAGGCTACAACAAAATGGTGACCTGGTGCAGCACCACGAGGTATACAGGGACACAGAAATGGGAGCCAGACCTCAAGGACAGATCCAGGCAGGACGGGGGGCCCTGGCAGGAGCCCCCACCATGTCCGGTCATTGGCCACGAACCCCCCCGGGCCCCATTGCCAGATAGCGCCCTGCTCTCATCTAAGGCCAGGACCAGACCACCCAAACAGCCCCAGTGTATGTGGAGAGGGGGGGCAGGCTGAGGGACTCGGCAAAAACATGGGGGGGGACCTATGGGAAGGAGGGGGTCCGACGGTCCCAAGAGGGGCCCACGTCCACCCCAAAACCCTCCAGGGGCAGAGGTGGAACAGCTATTCACCATACCTGGAACCAGGTGGGCACCACTCTAGACAGATCCTCCTCTCCATTGAAATGGGGGGGCTGTCGGCCAGGAGGAATGGTGCGACTCAGGCCGAGGCCAGGTCATATGCGACCTCGCGAGACGTTTAAATCACAGGGCCAGCCCCCGTCCAGTGGGGCTATGTCGCGGCCAGCCTAGCGCTGAGCTGAGGCCTGCGCGCACTTGCTGGCCAGACTGGGGTGACCACTGGATCTAGATTATCCAGCCCATCCCCCAGTCCAGCAGTTGATAGTAGATCTCACAGGAAAAATCCAGGGGGAAAAATTGTCTAAAAAATGTTGCCAGGACCAAAGATCCCAGCAAGGAACTAGGTTCTTACTTCTGACTAGGCAGAAAAAAACTGAGTTACTATAGCAGGGAGAGGGAGTATACCCCCCCTGGGACTGCCCAGGGCTATAGCCAGAAGATTTTTTTCTGCCTAGTGTCCTACTCCTGTAGGGGGCAGTATAACCTAATGGTCAAGAATGACAGGGAAAAAAAAACTGAAGATAGGCTCTCTAAAATATACCCCTAATCTCCCATAAATTGGTGAGAAAAATTACTTAAAAATGGTGGGAGTGTGTCAATAAAGTAACTAATGGAAACACTGAGATAAAAACCTGATTTATACTCAACCACCCAACTCAACAGAGTACTATATGAATATATATAAACAATGCTCACTGGGCTGCAAATTAACCTTTAATAGATTCAAAAAAATCACAAGGCAAAAGTACAAATAATAAAATGGTACCAAGACATACATTACACACACCTATAACATACACACAATCACCCCTGACACTCCATATATCCATATGGGCCCATATTCATACTATATGTAAAGCAAACAAGGGAAGAAATTGTGAACGAAAATATCCAAAAATTCAATGGATTGGTGATGGTATGTCCATATAGGGAAAATTGACCTAGGATAAAGGGAGGAACTTGATGTTGATGAAAAACAAACTGATTTGCTGTTCAGTAAATATGATGGAAAATCTCCTTTAGTACTGATAGCCTTTTGTTATAGAAAGATGAAGATATGACCTTGATTAGTCTGTAATTGATGAATATATCACATCTGTTGGGAAGGAAAGACCTGCATGTGGTCCAGAGGAGGTATATTGTTCACCAAAGGCGATGTCACAAGATAAACCAAAGCATCTGATATGTAATTTCAAAGTAAGCTATGAGAACAGCAAGCCTCCCTCGCATATGCAGGTATATTAATCCATTGGATATCATCCAAACGATCAAAGAAAGGCCCTTCACGTCACACTGTTGGATGGCTGAATTTGTGAGATAGGTAAATAGGAGTATACTCATCCCTCTAGTGAAGTTCATAAAGATGTTGAAGCCATCATTTTAGATGAATGCATCTCCCAAAAGTTCATAGTCCATAGTTCCATCACCAAGAAAGGGCTGGCATTCGGGGTGGATGGTGTATGCTCCTGACCAGTTTCGCCAGACGCAGGCCGGCTGTTTCAGAGGCAAAGTAGTGAATGGATTTGTCCCCATGTGTATATATGCTGTGTCTATCAATTGTTTTAATATGGCTTCCCGCTACGCCATGCCGTGTTCGCGCAACAGCGAGAAAGCGCGCAAGGCGCCGTCTACTGCATAATGATGACGCCAGTGCGTACGCACAGAAGCGTCAGACGTGACAACCACATCTTTGGCCATATATGATAAAAGGTGACACTTTGGAGTTGCCAACAGGAAGGGTCTTCAGATGCAAACAACGAGCTAATTGTGGTACTGTGGGAGTCATATATGTTATTTTGTGTTCCTACAATTCTTTCTAAGTTTGTAAAACTATTAGAACTATTCGCAAACCTTTTCAGGACCATATATATGACATTTCTACATACTATTTATGTGCTCCTCTAGCTAGACATGTATGTCTAGAACACAATAGAGACCCCCGCTGTCTGCAAGTTTGGGTTTTAGAGGTAATCTCCCAAGATACTAGAGGGGGGAACTTCGATAGGGTGGCTTCAACGTCTTGAACTTCACTAGATGGATGAGTATACTTCTATTCACCCATCTTACAAATTCAGACATCTAACTGTGTCACCTGAGGGTCCTTTCTTTGATCTTTTGGATGATATCTAATGCATTAATATACCTGAATGTGCGAGGGAGGCTTCCTGTTCACACAAGAGGGAAGACAGCGCAGCGCCTTCTAAGTGCAGCAAGACATTTATTGAAGTATGTGCAGCAGTATTACACTCACATTTAGTCGGTGAATAAGATGCAGTTAGTCAAGTAATGTTGATCATCAGGAGCATCACTGGAGTGGGTCCTGGTGGTGGAAGCAGTGGATCCCGGTGAGAGCGGCAGGGGGTTCCTCCGTGTGTACAGGGATGGCCTCGGTGGTGTCCGTGGGCTCCTCGTCAACTGGTGGAACGCTGGCACTCGTGGGTCCTGGGATCCTGAAGTCACTCCTGGCGGTGATGCGGGATGCTACGGCGATGCGTTATCGGAGCATGCGCTCCTTCCTCAGGCCTCAGCTACCCCCTGAACTGTTTGGAGGTCCCCCCACCCCTGGTGTTTCCCTTCTCCCTTCCCCCCTCCCCCGGGTCCCCAGGACCAGACCTTTTTTTTTTTTTCTTTTTTTTTTTTTGAGACCTCTTCTTGCGCCAATTCACCACCAAACCATTCCTGTTCACACAGCTTACTTTGAAATTACATATCAGATGCTCTGGTTTATCTTGTGACATCGCCTTTGGTGAACAATATACCTCCTCTGGACCACATGCAGATCTTTCCTTCGCAACAGATGTGATATATTCATCAATTATGGACTAATCAAGGTCATATCCTTATTTTTCTATAACAAAAGGCTATCAGTACTAAGGAGATTTTCCATCTTATTTACTGAACAGCAAATCAGTTTGTTTTTCATCAACATCAAGTTCCTCCCTTTATCCTAGGTCGATTTTACCTATATGGGCATACCATCACCAATCCATTGAATTTTTGGATATTTTCGTTCACAATTTCTTCCCTTGTTTGCTTTATATACCTTATGAATATGGGCCCATATGGATATATGGAGTGTCAGGGGTGGTTGAGTCTATGTTTTAGGTGTGTGTGATGTATGACTTGGTACCATTTTATTATTTGTAATTTTGCACAGACTCTTTGTCTTGTGATTTTTTGAATCTATTAAAGATTAATTCATTTTTTGCAGCCCAGTGAGTATCGTTTATATATATATTCATACAGTACTCTTTTGTGTTGGGTGGTTGAGTATAAATCAGGTTTTTATCTCAGTGTTTCCAAGAATGACAGGAGCTGTGTCCGCCAACGAACGAAAGAGAAATAATATTTCCAAGTTATGCTCACCTTGTCCATGTTCCAGTGATGTTCCTAACTTCCTTCTCGGTCCTGCCCCAGAGGTCCCTTTTTCAGGGCAAAATTATATGCTGTCCTGCCCAATTCCTGTGAGCCCAGCCTGTCGTTTACATGTTCCCCCTAGGGGGCACATCATCAGGTTGGGCTCCAGGACTGAGTAGTGCTTGCACGTCTCTACGTAAAAACCACTCTGTTCTGGAAGAATGCCTGCTCCTCTCTGAGGATAATATAAGATAATAAGATAATATAGATAAGAATAATAACATAAGAGGAAGCTGCAGACGAAACCTTCTAAAAGACTTGAAGAAAAAAGAATAAAAAAAGGGGAGGGGAGCTTTGGGGGTGAGTGGAGGCTGATAGGGAAAAAGGAAGGGGGGGGGCGAATCATGGAGTTGAGCTTTAAAGAGAAACCAAACTGTGGACAGCATGCAGAGAACAAAGATGTAGGCAGGGCCGGTGCTTCCACTAGGCAAACTAGGCGGCCGCCTAGGGCGCACTGCCACCTAGGGCGCAGCCATAGCCAGTGCCACATTCCTCTCCTGTCACCTCCTCATACCCTGTGGATGTTACCTCTAGAGAGGGCGGCACTTTGTATATGAAGGGGTGTGTACGGTTAAAGGGGGGCAGTGTGTATAGGAAGGGGTGCGTAGGGTTGAAGAGGGGCAGTGTGTATATGAAGGGCGTGTAGGGTTAAAGGGAGGCAGTGTGTGCAGGATAGGGGTGTAGCATTTAAGAAGGGCAGTGTGTACAAGAAGGGGTGTGTAGCATTAAAGGAAGGTAGTGTGTATATGAAGGGGGGTGTGGGTTAAAGGGAGGAAGTGTGTGTAGGAAGGGGGGAGGGGCAGTGTGTACAAGAAGGGGTGTGTAGCGTTAAAAGAAGGTAGTGTGTATATGAAGGGGTGTGAAGAGGGTTAAAGTGGGGCAGTGTGTGTATATGAAGGGGGGTGTAGGGTAAAAGGGGGGCAGTGTGTATATGAAGGTGTGTGTAGGGTTAAAGGGGGGAAGTGTGTATAGGAAGGGGGGTGTAGGGTTAAAGGGGGGCAGTGTGTATATGAAGGTGTGTGTAGGGTTAAAGGGGGAAGTGTGTATAGGAAGGGGGGTGTAGGGTTAAAGGGGGGCAGTGTGTATATGAAGGTGTGTGTAGGGTTAAAGGGGGGTAGTGTGTATAGGAAGGGGGGTGTATGGTTAAAGGGGGCAGTGTGTATATGAAGGGGGTGTAGGTTTAAGGAGATTCAGTATGTGCAGGAAGGGGGTGTAGCATTAAAGAAGGGCAGTGTGTGCAAGAAAGGGGGAGGGGCAGTGTGTACAAGAAGGGGTGTGTAGCATTAAAGGAAGGTAGTGTGTGAAGGGGGGTGCAGGGTTAAAGGGGGGCAGTGTGTATATGAAGGGAGGTGTAGGGTTAAAGGGGGGCAGTGTGTGCAGCAAGGGGGTGTAGGATTAAAGGGGGCAGTGTATACAGGAAGGGGAGTGTAGGGTTAAAAGGGGGGTCATTATGTACAGGAAGGGGGCAATGTGTACAGTTTTTTTTTAGGGGGGGGTGCAAGTATCTGGTCTTGCCTAGGGTGCCAAATAGTCTAGCCCCGGCCCTGGATGTAGGGGAATATAAAATTAAAAACATCAATGTCTTCTTCTTTTGTAGATAAGTACTTAACCTGCCTTTTTTTGTTCTTCTGCAGCGAACTCAATGATTTCTACCACTACTTCTACATGTTAACCAATGTCCTCTTCTATGTCAGCTCCACTGTCAACCCAATCCTTTATAATCTGGTGTCAGCAAACTTTCGGCAGATCTTTGTCTCCACTCTAAGTTTTTTATGCCCACCATGGAGAAGAAAGAAGAAGCACCCTGGTTTCACCAGGAAGTCCAACAGCATCTCCAGCACCAACCACACATTTTCCACCCAAATCACCAGAGAGACTCCATACTGAAAACAGTGGAAATGTGTCATCCAGCACTTCCAAGACTTGCCTGTGTGTGTTATTCAACATGAGCTTCACAAAGTCCTCCCTTTTTCATTCCTAAGGTTTTCTGGCCTGTACTTGCCAGAATATGGTCTCTATACATCTACATAGCGGGAAGATAATTCGGTTTCTCCCAAAATGACTGTATTCTTAATGAGTTTGACTGGGACTAGACTGAAAGTCCACCGGGTGTTCCAAAGGTCCACCTGGTGATGTCCATATAATGAAATATCATTGCGTTATGGAGGGCTTGTCACCCAAGGACAGTAATTCTGAGCAGAGACGTTTAGCAGACAAACATTGCACTGGTTCTTTCAAAGAAGGATGTTATAACTATATTACTTTATTCTTATTATTTATTGTTGTTTACAGTGATTTTGTGGACAGTGTCAAGATGGTAGACGCTCCAAATGAAGAACTGATACTACGCCTTTACAAGGAGAAGCAAAATTGAGAACTTCTAAGACCTCGTATTAGTGTTTCTTTTAAAGTCACCTACGGTTTTGGAGAAAATAATGCAATGTAAAGGAGGTCGGTAGGGAAGGCAGGTTATAGTATCCGGCTCCTAATTATGTAGGTTTTAGAGTATTTTTGAAGGCTGATTTTCGACTTCACCTGCTGTAGCCATTAAACGAAACTGTAGCCATTGAACTAAACACTCCTATCCTCTACAGCCAAGATACCTGCCATCTTAGCTTCTGTTTGATGTGCAGTCACCATGAAGCAGAACATTTGATCATATCTGACACCAACCATTTGATGGCTTGACAGTTCCAATAAAAGCATAAGCAAATGTGACAGTTATCATTCACAGCATGTCTTTAATGTAACTGTTTTGGCATACAGTTAAATGAAGAGGTTTCCCTTTAAGTAGTCCAACTAAGTCCTAAGTCTCCCATGTCAAATGGTCACAGTTAGAAGGTAAGAAAATAAAAGAATAGGTGCCACAGTGATATTCTGAGATACTAAACGACAGTGGAGCCTGTTCAAGTTGCTTTAGGCCCCTTTCACAGTTGCAACCTTAAAGCCGCGTGATTTTGCTGTGATTTTGCCCCGGCTTTGACTGGACTTGAAGCAATGCCTGTGTAATCTTGAGGTCTATGGACCTCAAGTCACATCAGAGTCGGACCAAAGTAATGCAGGGACTATTTTGAAGTTGCACAGATATGAACGGTACTTATTGGAAGTTGCAGTTCCAAATCGCAGGACAAGTTGCAAAAGTGTGAAAGGGGCCTTACAGTAAACTCTAGAGAAGAAGACAAATAAACCGTCAATATACATTTTTAAAAACATGCCAAAGTTTTGAAATCTGAGCAACCCTGAGATAGTCCATTAAGAACTTTAACCGCCACTGCAGTAGCAACACAGTCTGGTCAATAACGCTGGGTCAAGCACACAACCTCAGCTCATGGTCCAGTCAAAGAAGCATAAGGCAGGGGTGTAACTACAGGGGTTGCAATTGCAACCGGGCCCCATGCTCCAGGGGGCCTGTGCAGCTCCCCTGTACACCTGCATAGGTGGGGCGGTGGGGGCAGCATGTAGCGAAATCACTGTCCTCTTTTTTCCTCTTGTAGCTGCAGGAGGAAAATGGAGGAGATTGGTTCCTCTGTATGCTGCCCCCACCACTCCTCCTATCCAGTTAACTTGTGTTCTGCTGTCTCTGGGCCCCTGTGTGCTCCCCTGGTCACCCCCAGGGGAAGAGCCTCAGGCTTGAAGGGAAGGGCCCCAGCCAGGGGTCCAGGGGACCCTTCATGGTTTCTTGCAACGGGGCCCTGAAGGGTTACTTACGCCTCTGGCATAAGGTCAATAATGAGGTCATCCCTCTGCATTCTCATCCTGTTAGCATGTCCACTGTTAGCACAGCCTTAGCACAGTCATACATGAATTGAAATTTGGCAGCCTCAGCAGGTATAGACCAAATTTCTATCCCTTATGGGTGGGCTAGTTGTACAGAAATTGAGCTACCAATCAACATCTATACAACCAGTCTGTTCGGTTTTTCCTGAATGATCACTGCTGATGGGTACTGCCGGCATCACTGATCAGTGCATTCTGATGGTGGGAAGGTTTCCTCGCTGTCAGAACACAATAGCATAACGGAAGTGATTCGAGGTGGATGGGGGAATTGAGTAATTTTTTTTTCATTCAACCTAGTGGTTGAATGAAAAAAAAAATGATTGATGTATGGTCAGTTTTGCTGGCTCCTACCAATACCCCTCCCTCTCCCAATCTGAGTGCTGCTGTACAAAAGTATACAGACTTGTACATTGTAATTAATACATATTTGCACTCACCAGTTTTTTCTTTTACTAGCCTATCTTTAGGCTTCATTCACATGTCAGCGTAGCGATCGCGGGCAGAATCACCGCAATTCTGCCCACGATCCGGAAATCATTGCAAATCGCGGGACGCCTGTGCGTTGCCCGTGATTTGCGATAGCACCCCAAACGCTGTGCGATGTTGCCGCGATTTGCGCCTGCCGAATCGCGGTAACATCGCGCAAAAAAAAATCGCGGGACGCATGACGCCCCAAAGAAACTCTTGTACCTTTTTTGGGCGTCATGCGTCCCACGATTATTTTTGCACGATGTTACCGCGATTCGGCAGGCGCAAATCGCGGCAACATCGCAGAGCGTTTGGGGTGCTATTGCAAATCACAGGCAACGCACAGGCGTCCCGTGACTTGCAATGATTTCGGGATCGCAGGCAGAATCACGGTGATTCTGCCCGCGATCGCTACGCTGACATGTGAATGAAGCCTTAAACATAAAACTGCCAAAATACCCCCCCCCCCCCCAAAAAAAAAAAAAAAAAAAGTTTTTACCCTCTACCTTGCTCCACAGCACTGGACTGATTTCACATAAGCAATTGTACTGCTGGTGACACATCGTCAGCGGCATAGGAGAGCCTTTCATTTACAGATATATGATTGCTCCCTTGCTGGCCCTGAACACTGTTGCAATTCCCTTGCTAGCGATGAAGCAGCGAGAGCGTCATTTTGTTGGGCCTGCTAGGATGGCAGCAATCACATAGAGGCCGGCAATCAGTCCTGACACCAGGGATTTCTCACCTGTATCAAGTGTGCGACATCAGCCTTAGCTTTACTGCTAAATTACTGGTGTGTTTTAGAGTTGATACATCAAGTATTTTTTGACACTGTGATGGATTTATAGGAACTTTTACATCAGCATCAGAAATAAGTAGCATTAAAAAAAGAACTTACAGAAAAAAGATGTCGTACCCTCCTCCCCTTTGTATGACAAGTATTGGAAAAGAGTGTCCACATATAAACTTCTGTGGAGTCAGTGTGCAACTTTTATCATCGCACCCAATTCCAGGATTCCTCAAGCACACCTTTGAACAATGACAGCTTGAATCTTATTGGTTGCTCATACAACGGGAAATAATTTTGTATTTTTCCTCCCTTTTTTGTAAACCTTATTCACACAGCAAAGAGTGATGCTGTGCTGTAAGTTATATTTGACCAAAAAAGCACCTTTTTATCAGTTTAGTGTGAGGTGAATAGAATATAAAATGTGATTGGTTGTTGTGGATTTCTACATCGCTGGTAACCGCACAGAAGCCTCGTGTTTCAAAAGATCCAAAACAGAAAGCGCTCTTTTTTGAGCTGTGTCATGTCAGCAAAGTAACATGTCAGACAAAACTGCAGCTGTCATTCTACTCAGCAGGCTAGAAAATAAAAACTAAGAATTGGATTGGTTGCTACAGAAAACAAGCACACTTCCCTTCCAGATACCAATGTGCAAAGTAAAATGGTTTTGACCAGTCAAAAATAATCTAAAGGCGCTTTTCCACTGCATGGTACGGATCGGTTTGGCTCGGTTTGGCGCTTTTCCACTGCATGGTACCGCATGGTACGGGTTAGAACGGTTCGGTTTGGTACATCGGCGCTTTTCCACTACATGGTACGGCGTCGGTACGGCTCACTTAAACAGTACCACCTTGGTTGGGGTTCCAAGCAGGCCGTACCGATACCATATCCCACAATCCTTTGCATGCAGCATTGATTGTTTGTCACTACTAGCCACTGATTGGTCAGAGAATCGTTGTAATCCCACCCATTTAGTACTAAGTACTACAACAGTGGAAAAGCAAACCAAGCCGAGTAGAGCCTATACAGTGCTGAAAGGCGCCGACTCGTACCACGCAGTGGAAAAGCAAACTGAGCTGAGCTGGGCCAAGCAGTGCAGAGTAGAGCCGAGCCGGTACTTGCAGTGGAAAAGTGCCATATGTGTCAATAAACCAATATCTGATCGGTTGCAAGTAGTGTCCATGCCAGCTTTTCTCAACCTTTTCAACACAGAGGAACCCTTGAATTAACTTTTTCCGATCTTAGGGAACCCCTGCAAAAAATTACTATACCTACAACTCATGATACATTGGTGTGATGGTCAGTGGGAAGAATGCTCCTTACAGTTGTGGTCATTGGGAAGAATTACCCCCTTAGCTAAAAGGAACAATGGTGTTATTGGGAACTTATCTGAGAGGCAGAAACTGCTGATTGCTCAAGGAATGCCTAGCAACCTCTGGAGGAATCTAAGGTTTCACGGAACCCTGGTCTATGCTTTGAGCTGCCCTTTTGAATGTGTCCATTTATGTTTGCCAGGCCCTGATTCAAGGGCAAAAAATGACCATGAAATTTGGACTGCAAAAATAGGCCAATCAACAGTTATATTTCAGTGTCTAGTGAACTCTGAGTTGGCTCCAGTTCCCTACTTTGCACACTTACTGTGGCCATAATGAAGGGGTCCACTCTGCCTGCTCAATTTTTAATTTACATTATGAAGAATACAGCAGTAAAAGAAGGTCCTGTTGCATTAACAGGAGTGAAACTTCAATCAAAAATTATTTTTTGGGATATCTTCCGGAATCTTTATCAGAGTTGTATTCTTTTGTGTGCCTCAGTTAGAGAAAGCAAGTAAGAGGATTCCCCCTTAGGCCAGCCATAGATGGTTCGAATCTCGGCCGGTTCAGCAGGAACTGGTTGAGATTTGAACCGTGTGTGGGCAGGCTGAATGTACCAAGTTAATCGATCAATCAACTTGGGTACAACCAGCCTGCTGTAATCAGTTGCGATTATCACTAGCGGCTGCTAAAGCCACTAGCATTAATCTCTATCTTCCCCCGGACAATTGCTCGTCAGGAGGGATTCCCATGTCAGCACTGTAAGTGTTGTTGATGGGGGAATCGTGGCCTGCCTTAAGGGAATGCAACAGCAATAAAAATCAGACAGAGAACCCCTTCCCCTATCTGTAAAAAAAAATGAGAGTGATAAACAAAAACTTGATAGTAGTTATAATCAACTTTATCCAATGTTTTGCTGGAGTTGCATTTAATACATTCCTGAGAACTATGGGAGGGGATCCAACAGTCTTAGATCAAGCTGGCAACTTTGTGTCATCTGTAAATAAATCTTTATTTTCTAGATAATTAGAATACAGCAAGCTAATGTGTTTCAGCTATAGAGGCTTAGGGCTCTTTCACACAGGCGGACCGTTCAGATCCACCTGTCCGTTTTTTTGGTGAATCTGACGGTCCCCCCATGCATCCCTATGGGGCATCAGATGTCAGCGGAGACATGTTTGCTGACATTCGATCCGATCCATGAAATCTGGACAGATGGAAACCCTATTTTCCATCCGTCCAGCGGATCGGATGGGATCGGATGAGAACGGACCGACGGTCCGTTCCCATCCGATTCCCCCATAGAGATGTATGGGGAACTGACAGCTGTGTCTCCGCACACAGCGCAGAGAACAGCTGTCATCCTCCTGCTCAGCGGGAGATCGGCGGATCGATCCCCCGCTGAGATAAACGGAGTCCGTCCGACGGATGGATAGTGTGAAAGGGGCCTTACTCATAGCATGGCAGGGGTTTCTAACTAGTGGAATCCGGTGGAGTGGTGAAGTGGAAAAAGGTGTTTTTAGTTTTTTGTTTTTTTTATTTTGTTTTGAGTAGAAAAGGGTTAAAGTAGAAGTCCACCTTAACAATAAAATCCCTGCATCTACAGACATCCATGATCTAACACTAACCTATCTAGCCCTGTAAAGTAGAAATCAGTATACATACCTTTTTTGAAGCTGAGTTGAGCTGAGATGTAAGCTGCAGCTTCGCTGTGGAGGCGGGTGCAGAGGACACATCCGACAATGGAAGCCCCATAGTAAGTCTATTGAGGACGTCATTCCCCATTCATTTCACAGCCGCTGTCGGCTGTGTCTTCTGCAGAGCTTCTGACGCTGGAGACCGGATCGGCATCAAAAAAGGTATGTATACTGATTTCTAGTGCTAGAAAGTTGGTGTTAGATCGTGGATGTCTATAGATGCAGGGATTTTAGTTTTAGGGTGGACTTACGTAAAACCTTTGTGTACCATTGGGTAAAGTTCTGTTCACTTCTTGCCTCAAATTAACATACACATTGCCAACACACCAAGGATCTTTTAGTAACATCCAAAAGTTTTTATTTGAAATGATCACATCACAGTGGAAGAATACAAAGTTTCGGGGCCATGCAGGAACCCATTTGTAAGACATGTGTGTCACATGCCTGACGAAGAGGTCCCGCATGACCCTGAAACGTGGCACTCTTTTTCTGTGATGTGATCACTTTGAATACAAATGTTTGGACCTTACCAGAAGATCATAAGTGTGCTGGGAATGTATATGTTCATTTGTGATGTTACCAGTTTCCAGCTGGTGATTGCTGCAGCACCCATTTATCTTTTAGAAAAATCCAGGAACGTGTGCAATGGGAATATGGTTTGTTCTTCCTGTCTGAAAGGTGTAACAGGAAGTAATGCCTCGTACACACGCAACGATTATCGGCCGACCGATCGGCCGTCTTTTGTCCAGTGTTGTTGTGTTGGTTGAAATGTGCTCTAGACTGCACACGAATTTTATCGGCCAACAAAAACCAACTTCAGAAGTGATGTCATGTTCTGGTTGACTTTCCCTGTGTTTTTTCTTCTCTGAGCATGCCCAGTCTTGCTCATCAGATTTTTGTCTGCCAAAATCTGTACTGACTGACGAAAAATCGGCCGTTCTGTTGACGGCCAACAAAAATTTTATAGCATGCACACAGATTTTGTTCGGCTGAAAAGTCGGAGTCGGTTGTCGGAAGCATCATACTAACAAGCCGAAAATCGTCTGATCGGACGTTGGCCAAAAATTCACGGCCAACTATCGATGCGTGTGTACGAGGCTTTGGATAAAAATCAGTGGGGGAATATCCCTTTTAGACAGTTGTCCCCATTGAAAGATTCCCCTTACCTCTTTTTGTGGGGACAACTCTAAAATGTTGGAAAGTTTATTTTTAGCCGACAATGGTCACAGGTACAAGTAGAGAAGTGAATCTTCCCTAAGGGGACTCTGACAGCAATAAAATCCTGACAAGGGGCTAACCTTTCCTTGCTCGAACCAAAATTAAAAATGTTTTGCCCAGAGATATAGTTTAAGAGATAAGGGAAGGCAGCAGCCATGTATGAGAAGACTGACCTTTCAAAACTCAGCCTCAGGCAAACATTGCAACTGCGCCAAGTCCATTCAGTTTACCGAGAATCCCCTTGATCCAGATATAGCAGACTAAAGTGAACTAATACAAGTCTACGCCATTTCTGTTGCCCCTTGACCAGATGCAGAAAAAGTAAATTATAGATATGATTGCTGAATTGATATATTTATAGATTGTGATTCTGAATTTATAGCACTTTCTCCTTCTCCTAAGTGGTTTTTATAACCGTAGCATATAATCTTTTGAAAATGTAAATTATTTATTAATCACGCTTTATTTGGGTTGTACAAAGGATGTATTTAAAGTCGAGGAAGGAAAAACATCCAGTCAGTGAAATGGAGGCTGGAACCTAGTAGTTATCAGCAACAATGACACTTTTAACCACTTAAGCCCCGGAAGATTTTACCCCCATTCCGACCAGGGGGTATTTTGCGATTCGGCACTGCGTGACTATAACGGACAATTGCGTGGTCGTGCGACGCTGTACCTAAACGAATTTGGCGTCCTTTTTTTCCCACAAACAGAGCTTTCTTTTGGTGATATTTGATCACCTGTGCGATTTTTTGATCACGCGCTATAAACAAAAAAAGAGCGTCAATTTTGCAAAAATAGCAATATTTTTCACATTTTTTTATATGAAATTCCCCCCAAAAAAAATGTAAAAATCAAAATTTTTTAACATTTTCGGCCAATTTGTTTTATGCTACCTATGTTTGGTAAAAAAAATCGCAAAAAGCGTATTTTGATTGGTTTGCGCAAAAGTTATCGCGTTTACTAACAAAGGGAAAGATTTTTGTCATTTTTGTTGTTTTTTTTTTAACGCGTAATGGCGGCGATTTTTTTTGCGCTACTGCGACATTGTGGCGGACAGATCGGACCCTTGACTGACATTTTTAACACTTTTGGGGTTACCAGTGACATTTCTACAGTAATCAGTGCTATATATATGCACTGTTACTGTAAAAATACACTGGTAGTGAAGGGGTTAACTTTATTTGGGAGGGAGGGGCTGTGTGTGTCCCTAGGGGCGTGCTTTCTACTGTGATTGGCTGTGGCTTGAGCTGTAAGGACACTGATCAACGGATCTACATAGTAGATCCATGTGATCAGTGTCTTTACAGCGAGGAGAATGACAGGTGGCTTGTTTACACAAGCTGCCTGACATTCTCCCTCTCCCCCGCCGATCGCCGAGTGGCCGGCGGACATCGGGTCCGCTGGTCACACGCGCGGGGGGGTCCGTGACCACGCGGGAGCGCGCCTCCGGCGGCGCGCGCTCGCTCCCTAGACCCTCACAAGCAAGCAACGTAGCCCTACGTTAGTTTGCCTGTGAGGGGCTGACCGCCGACGTAGATAGTCGTGCGGCGGTCGGCAAGTGGTTAATGTCCCTGGGTTTTATAAATCATGACAAGACCAGCAGATGGGGACCCGCATCTGAAGTCTCCATCCACCTCCGCAACACAGCTCAGCTTCAGTGCATAGAAATGAATGAACAACCACATTGCAAAAAACAGCATGGCACACCCCCCACAAAAGATACCAGCTCACAAACTAAAACACTGTTACTGTGAATTGACCCTTAACTAGTTTTAAAAAATGTCTTCTCCTCCCTCCTAACACCTATGCTGACTACCCTGTGTAAAAAAGATGCATATATTTACACATTTTCTGACCGCTCCGGTGCTGTGATCAAGCTCCCCTATATCAGCCTTTGGGAGCTTCAAGGGAGAGGAGGGGGTGCTGACAACGGCTGGCATGGGAGTTTATGGCCTGTAAAATACTCTCCCCTGCAGCTACTGCTGGCTGACACTGGGGATCATGCGACCGGACCAGAGCGGGCTGAGAATATGTAAGTATATACATCTTTTTTTTTGCATTGGTTAGTCAGCATAGATGTTACAAGTGGGGACGTTTTTCAGGCTAGTAAGGTTTAAGCTGGAATTCTACTTTAATAACAGTACAAAGGGGAGTGGTTTGCAGTAATCCATAGCAACCAATCAGAAATGTGAAAATTTTAACACTCTGGGGGAGATTTACTAAAACTAGTTCACACAGATTCTGGTGTAGCTGTGCATAGCAACCAATCTGCTTCCAGGTTTTATTGTCAAACCTTAAAGTATAACTAAAGTCAAAACTTTTTTGTTTTTTTTTAGTTTTGGATAGAGTGGAGAAGGATTAGAACACCTGTCAGTTTTTATTTCTGTCAGTGCCCCCGTTAACGAGATTCACTCTTTATATTTGCCCTGTTTACCATTATCATTGAAAGTAAAAGAAACTCCCAAATTTTGGATTGTCCCCAGAAAGGTAATAGAGGGGAAACCTTCCAATGGGGACACTAGTTCTGGTGACCTGGGGCTCCCCAAGGAATTCCCCTAATTTACAGGGATTTACTCTCACTTCCTGTTTCAGCTATGTCCATAATTTTAAAGGGTGGCTTGAGACTGTCTATAAATTTTAAAGGGTGCTCTGACTGAAAAATGGTTTAGTTACACTGTGATAGATCAAAAACTACAAAAAAGGACACACGGCGCAAATTGGAAAATATATAAAGTGACTGGTGCCAAAATACTTGTGTAGGTGGGTGAAAACTGTGCAATATTGCAAATAAATAAATGAATAGTAAATTAATAAATTAAATACTGTATTTTCTGGCGTATAAGACTACTTTTGAACCTCAAATAAATTGCCCAAAAATGGGGGGTCGTCTTATACGCCGAGTATAATATCTCCAAGGTAACCTAAGTATAAGTATTACCGGTAGATGAAAATTAGGGGGGTCGTCTTATACGCCCAGTCGTCTTATACGCCGAGTATAATATCTCCAAGATAACCTAAGTATAAGTATTACCGGTAGATGAAAATAAGGGGGGTCGTCTTATACGCCGAGTATAATATCTCCAAGGTAACCTAAGTATAAGTATTACCGGTAGATGAAAATTAGGGGGGTCGTCTTATACGCCCAGTCGTCTTATACACCGAGTATAATATCTCCAAGGTAACCTAAGTATAAGTATTACCGGTAGATGAAAATTAGGGGGGTCGTCTTATACGCCGAGTATAATATCTCCAAGGTAACCTAAGTATAAGTATTACCGGTAGATGAAAATTAGGGGGGTCGTCTTATACGCCCAGTCGTCTTATACACCGAGTATAATATCTCCAAGATAACCTAAGTATAAGTATTACCGGTAGATGAAAATTAGGGGGGTCGTCTTATACGCCCAGTCGTCTTATACGCCGAGTATAATATCTCCAAGGTAACCTAAGTATAAGTATTACCGGTAGATGAAAATTAGGGGGGTCGTCTTATACGCCCAGTCGTCTTATACGCCGAGTATAATATCTCCAAGGTAACCTAAGTATAAGTATTACCGGTAGATGAAAATTAGGGGGGTCGTCTTATACGCCCAGTCGTCTTATACGCCGAGTATAATATCTCCAAGGTAACCTAAGTATAAGTATTACCGGTAGATGAAAATTAGGGGGGTCGTCTTATACGCCCAGTCGTCTTATACGCCGGAAAATACAGTAATTCATCCTAATCTGAATCTTACAGTACTGTGAAATCAAGTGCAAATACATATGCGTGATAGAAGGCAAATCAATATACCATGCAATGGTGCATAAATAATTAAAATATGAATAAATAAATAAATAAAGTTCCATAAAGGTCCCAAAAAAGTCCTTAAGCAAGTAGCCAGTGAAGGTGCAATGTGCTTAAGTGCTCTTTATTGTACAAACTGGTGCCAATCCGTGCCAAAAAGATAAGGTGCAATGGTGAGGGGGTCCACTCCCCGTGGATACTTCCACTTACCAGACTGTCAGGACCCCTTAGCAAAATTGCATGTGGGTCAAACGCACTTAGTCCGGTGTGGGTCTTTTCTTTTCCTTTGAGACTAGTCTTGTGGACTCCAATACCCAATCTTTCCTCAATAAGCCAAAGAATGTGGGACCATAGGAGGGAAAAACTCAAGATTGCACAGTTTTCACCCACCTACACAAGAATTTTGGCACCAGTCACTTTATATATTCCGATTTGCGCTGTGTGTCCTTTTTTGTCATTTTTCAATAACTTTTGAACAGCAGCATTTTGGATTGAGGGTAAGACCCCGTTCACACTAAGGCGACCTGGTCGCCTCACAGGTCGCCGTAGGTCGCCTTCCATAGGGAAGCTGCGGACCCGTTCTAATAGGAGCGACACAAGTCGCTCCGACTTAGAAAAAGGGTCTGGAGCTTCTTTGGGGCGACCCGGAAGCGACCGCCATAGACTTCAATGTTATGAAGTCCGTGGCGGCCGCTCCGGGGTCGCGGCGCACTGCTCGCACCGCGACCGCGGAGGTCGCCCCCCGAAGTCGGATCGCCCCTATGTGAACGGGGCCTAAACATCATACACCCATAGCGCAGTATTAGTACACATTTTTGATAGATCAAAAACTAGCTACCAGGGTGGGAAGCTTTAGCAAATCCTATCATAACAATGAAGGCCTCTTGACCCCTGTAGGGAAAGAGAGCCTTGACTGATGGGGGCATGGCCAGAAGTTGGGACCAAGCAGGAAGATACATAGGTCAAATGGATTGGACGGAGCCTTGGGTATGGGGATGGGCCTGAGCTCAGTTAAGAGGACCTTCCCAAGGAATTCTGGTCCTTTTGAGAAGAATCAAGTGAAGAGCTGCCCACCCCCCCACCTTGACGTTCGGTCGGTCTGTCACAGCTTTCAGGGCGGTTTTGACCTTGCCAGCGCTAAAGTTCCGGTAATGAGTTACACCATTGTTTGTAAATTGGGGGTAGGCTGTCTGTCAAGCACTGATGGTAAGGACAGCCCCTTCCCCCTTACCCCCTTTTTGGAAGTTATTTTAATGACTAAGAGTGCTCACAGTACAACTGTGACTGGCACTGGTCTAGAAGTGTTCTGGTTTATTATTGGAAAATAAATAAAGATGTGGCCTTGCCCTTTCCAACTTAATTGTGGTAAGCGTGGTTTTTTTATATGGGGAGGGGGCAAGGGGGTGTTGGGTCATTATGTTAACTTTGTTTCTGGGCCTATGCGCCTCAGCAGTCAAGTGAGTAAGCTTTGAGTTCCATGAGGACAAAAAAGGGAATGGGCTATGGGTTAACTCTTTATAGTTATGCACTGGTCCTGTGGGCGGAAGTAGCTGGGGTTACTATCACATGTATACTGCCACGGAGTCACCAGAAAAAAGTTTTGTCTATAGCATTTTAATTTAACAAGCTAAAGTTAGAAGCTGATTGGTTACTATGTGCAGCTGCAACAGATTCTGAGTGCACCGGTTTTTGTAAATTTCCCCCTCTGACTTCTAGAATGTTCCCAATTGAAATGAAAAATCAAATGTAAGAGCCAAGAGAAGTGGAAATATATACTGTTGGGATAATGCATTATGACAATAAAGGGAATCCGGTCCACGAAGTCTGTATAATAACACAAGCATGTTGTGAAATGTCAATGTTCTGTGATGACTCTTGCTTCCTTCTTTATTAAAAAAAAAAAAAATAGAAATAAAAATGAAGTTGGCGTCAGGTTGTAAAGATCAATTGTGAACGGCCTGACCAAAATCTGTATACAAGCATTGCGCATGAAAGAGATGTTACCTGTCTGGGTGGTCCTGAGACTCTTCCCATCTCCATCCAATGTAGCAAACCCTGCAGGGTGGGTTTCACATGTCTGTAAAAAGTGAGATTTATAACTAATGAGCTATATTACCAATACAGAGTTGATATGACTACTGAAAATTGTACGGGTCCTGCATGTTATCCACACAGAGACTCTACAGTCATGCCTCCACTATTTTCTGTATCTTTCTGTTCCCCCCTCCGTCAGGTTGTATATTTGTACAAAAGTGACATTTGTGATTCGGTGTGGCGTTCAGTCTGTGTGACCTCTTGCTTGCAGTGTAGGGTTTGAAACACCGGCACTTTAATGATTTTCATGTCATAGTATTTATGTCCCTGCCATTCCAGCCTTGAAGCTGATGTCAATAAATATGTATGTATGGTATTTGTGTCTAATAAATGTCACTGCAATCTGCAAAGCAATGTTCCTTTTTCATGGAAGATTCAGGAGACTGTGCTGCTGTGAAGATAAAGCACATCCAATCCCTGTGGAGTGAACTGATATTTTCCAATACTGTGATGGTGTGGGGACCAACGTTTTAAATTAAAAGCCAAAACCTTTTCTTTTTTCTTTTGGTGGAGAAGAGAATTGTTAAAGCTGGGAAAAGAAATGCCCTTGTTGCAGTGGGGCCCCTCTACAGGGGCCAGATCCAGGTTTTCTCAGCGGGGGATTCGTCCTCTGATTCTCCGCTTATGCAGAGCAGACACAGACACGGCTCCCTCTCCTCTATGGGGCGGCAAATGTAAACAAACTGCATCAGTCCACTGTTCACTGTTATCAGTGGGAGGAATAATAACCCATCATTGGTATCAGTAGAAGGAATAGTGCCCCATCATTGTTATCAGTGGGAGTAATAGTGCCCCATCATTGGTATCAGTGGGAGTAATAGTGCCCCATCATTGGTATCAGTGGAAGGAATAGTGTCCCATCATTGGTATCAGTGGGAGTAATAGTGCCCCATCATTGGTATCAGTGGAAGGAATAGTGCCCCATCTTTGGTATCAGTGGGAGGAATAATGGCCCATCATTGGTATCAGTGGGAAGAATAGTGTCCCATCATTGGTGTCAGTGGGAGGAATAGTGCCCCATCATTGGTATCAGTGGGAGGAATAATGCCCCATCATTGGTATCAGTGGGAGGAATAGTGCCCTATCATTGGTATCAGTGGGAGGAATAGTGCCCCATCATTGGTGTCACTGGGAGGAATAGTGCCCCATCATTGGTATCAGTGGGAGGAATAATGCCCCATCATTGGTATCAGTGGGAGGAACAATGCCCCATCATTGGTATCAGTGGGAGGAATAGTACCCCATCATTGGTATCAGTGGGAGGAATAATGCCCCATCATTGGTATCAGTGGGAGGAACAATGCCCCATCATTGGTATCAGTTGGAGGAATAGTACCCCATTGTTGGTGTCAGTAGAAGGAATAGTGCCCCATCAATTATATTATTGGATGGAAAGTGCCCCATGATTAGTGTCAGTGGCAGGAATTATGCCCCACTGTTGGTGTCAGTGGGAGGAATAGTGTCCTATCATTGGTGTCAGTGGGAGGAATAGTGCCCATCATTGGTGTCAGTGGGAAGAATAGTGCCCCATCATTGGTGTCAGTTGGAGGAATAGTGTCCCATCATTGGTATCAGTGGGGGGAATAGTGCCCCATCTTTGGTATCAGTGGGGGGGGGAATAGTGCCCCATCATTGGTATCAGTGGGAGGAATAGTGCCCCATCATTGGTATCAGTTGGAGGAATAGTACCCCATTGTGGGTGTCAATGGGAGGAATAGTACCCAATTGTTGGTGTCAGTAGAAGGAATAGTGCCCCATCAATTATATTATTGGATGAAAAGTGCCCCATAATTAGTGTCAGTGGCAGGAATTATGCCCCACTGTTGGTGTCAGTGGGAGGAATAGTGTCCCGTCATTGGTATCAGTGGGGGGGGGGAGTAGTGCCCCACCATTGGTATCAGTTGGAGGAATAGTACCCCATTGTGGGTGTCAATGGGAGGAATAGTACCCAATTGTTGGTGTCAGTAGAAGGAATAGTGCCCCATCAATTATATTATTGGATGGAAAGTGCCCCATGATTAGTGTCAGTGGCAGGAATTATGCCCCACTGTTGGTGTCAGTGGGAGGAATAGTGTCCCGTCATTGGTATCAGTGGGGGGGGAGTAGTGCCCCACCATTGGTATCAGTTGGAGGAATAGTACCCCATTGTGGGTGTCAATGGGAGGAATAGTACCCCATTGTTGGTGTCAGTAGAAGGAATAGTGCCCCATCAATTATATTATTGGATAGAAAGTGCCCCATGATTAGTGTCAGTGGCAGGAATTATGCCCCCCTGTTGGTGTCAGTGGGAGGAATAGTGTCCCATCATTGGTGTCAGTGGGAGGAATAGTGCCCCATCATTGGTGTCAGTGGGAGGAATAGTGCCCATCATTGGTGACAGTGGGAAGAATAGTGCCCCATCATTGGTGTCAGTTGGAGGAATAGTGTCCCATCATTGGTGTCAGTTGGAGGAATAGTGTCTCATCATTGGTGTCAGTAAGAGGAATAGTGCCCCATCATTGGTGTCAGTGGAAAGAATAGTGCCCCATCATTGGTATCAGTGGGAGGAATAGTGCCCCATCATTGGTATCAGTGGGAGGAATAGTACCTCATTGCTGGTGTCAGTGAGAGGAATAGTGTTCCATCATTGGTGTCAGTGGGAGGAATAGTGCCCCATCATTGGTGTCAGTGGGAGGAATAGTGTTCCATCATTGGTGTCAGTGGGAGGAATAGTACCTCAATGTGGGTGTCAGTGGGAGGAATAGTACCTCATTGTGGGTGTCAGTGGGAGGAATAGTACCTCATTGTTGGTGTCAGTAGAAGAAATAGTGCCCCATCAGTTATATTTCTGGATGGAATAGTACCCAATGATTAATGTCAGTGGCAGGAATTATGCCCCACTGTTGGTGTCAGTGGGAGGAATAGTGCCCCATGGGCCAGATAAAGGATAGCAAAGGGCCACATCCAGTACTCGGGCCACAGTTTGGAGGCCAATGCTCTAGCCCCTAGACCTAATTAGCAATTAACCCTTGTAGGAGGACCTTGGAGTAGGATCTGGCTCAGAGAAGGTAAAGGTTTCTCTTTGGGCCTCATTCAAACAGGCGCTGTGGCCTATTCAGCATTATGCAGCTGGAACTGCCTATGTTACAGGGAAAGAGCCCTTTCACGGACACAGCTTCTTGCCCTAATTTAACAGGCATGTAGGGGCAGGTAAGTGGCCCTGAATGCAGACAGTATGCATGCAGGGCCATGCACCTGTCCTTGCACGCCTGTCAAATTAAAATGAGCCTGCTGTATCCATGCAGCTGTTGCCTCCTCACATAATAACATAGGCTGCCTGCACGAAACACCATAAACACACCGCCTATTCACACTGTACCGGCCACGGAGCCTGCGTGACTGAGGCCTAACCCTATGAAGTTTGTGCAACACATAGTAACAGGATTTGGTTTTTTAATTTAACCACTTCAGCTCCAGAAAGTTTTACCCCATTCTTGACCAGGTAGTTTTTTTCGGCATTGCACTACTTTAACTGGTAATTGCGCTGTCACGCAACGCTGTTTCCTAATTAAATTTATATTTTTTTTTCACACAAATAGAGCGTTCTTTTGGTGGTATTTCCATTTTTTTTTTTTTATTATTATATAAACAAGAAGAGACCTTAAATTAAAAAAAAAATGCGCTCCAGCCACCATAGGCTGGAAGACACTAGAGCCAGGGAAGAAAAACAATCAATCACACACAACTGCTGCCATGGAATATGCAATATAAAAGTATACATCACCGCACACAGCATCCCCCACCACCACGCCTGGATCCAGAAGATGCTACTGCATGGGCCCAGGGTGTTTATGGCTACCTGCTAATAGCTAGGCTCTTAGGGCGTACTGCTGCTTTGCTTGCCAGTGGCCAAGCGCCAAGCTTAAGCTCTTTATGGCAGCGGTCCTCAACCCTGGTCCTCAGAGCCCACTAACAGGCCAGGTTTGCAAGATAACTAAATTACATCCCAGGTGATATAATTTGCTGCTCAGTGATTGCAGTACTCTAGTCTGCATCTCCCCAAGGTAATACTTAAAATCTGGCCCGTTAGTGGGCCCTGAGGACCGGAGTTGAGGACCACTGCTTTATGGCACTGCATTCATTGCCCTTCTCCACCCCGCTAATAGCTGGGAACTCCTGGAGATTCCACATGACATTAAATCCATAACCCTTCTCCACCCCGCTAATAACTGGGGACTCCATCGCCCTTCTCCACCCTGCTAATAGTTGGGGACTGCTGGAGACTCCATCGCCCTTCTCCACCCTGCTAATAGTTGGGGACTGCTGGAGACTCCATTGCCCTTCTCCACCCTGCTAATAGCTGGGGACTGCTGGAGACTCCATCACCCTTCTCCACCCTGATAATAGTTGGGGACTGCTGGAGACTCCATCGCCCTTCTCCACCCTGCTAATAGCTGGGGACTGCTGGAGACTCCATCGCCCTTCTCCACCCTGCTAATAGCTGGGGACTGCTGGAGACTCCATCGCCCTTCTCCACCCTGCTAATAGCTGGGGACTGCTGGAGACTCCATTGCCCTTCTCCACCCCGCTAATAGCTGAGGTCTGCTGGAGACTCCATCGCCCTTCTCCACCCTGCTAATAGTTGAGGACTGCTGGAGATTCCACATGGCTCCGAATCCTTCGCCCTTCTCCACCCCGCTAATAGCTGGGGACTGCTGGAGACTCCATTGCCCTTCTCCACCCCGCTAATAGCTGAGGACTGCTGGAGACTCCATCGCCCTTCTCTCCACCCTGCTAATAGTGGAGGACTGCTGGAGATTCCACATGGCTCCGAATCCATCGCCCTTCTCCACCCCGCTAATAGCTGGGGACTGTTGGAGACTTCACACCTCTTCTGGGGCACAGCTTACCAAACAACCAGGCCTCGATCATGGACACTTTATCCAAGGTAAGACTTCAACCATTCTGGTCCTTAGGAGGAGGACAAAAAAGGAACACGGTCTCTGGCTCAGAGCAAAGATTTATGAGAGTGGGGTCCTATAGGGGAGGAGCGGAGGATGGGTTGACACATACGTATGCTGCCATGGAGTCTGTCAGGAAATATAATATTCTCTACATTTTATATTTAATAAAGTTATTACTGCTTTTTTTTTGGTTTGTTTTTTCGCCCTATACCCCACAAGGCAGCCCATTAACCCCCCACAATGCAGCCCCTTACAAATTGTTCGTATAGACAATGTGCTGTTGCATGTAAATCTGACTTCCTGATAAATTTAATTTTAATCATCATGATATAAGATAATAGATGTGGGGGCCTTTTGGTGGGCGTTATTTTTTTTTTTGTGGGGGGGTGGTTGGGAGCTAGCATTTCATTCTTGGACCCAGGCAGCACAATGTCTTGGGCTAGCCCTGTTTATATTACAAGTACATAAAAAAACCCAGTGGTGATCAAATCCCACCAAAAGAAAGCTCCAATTGCGTGAAAAGAAAAAAAGATATAAATTTCGTTTGGGTACAGTGTTGTATGACCACGCAATTGTCAGTTAAAGTAGCGCAGTGCCGAATAGCACAAAATAGCCTGGTCATGAAGGGGGTAAAATCTTCAAGAGCTGAAGTGGTTAAGAGAGATAAAGTGGTTTGCAAAAATAAACAGGCGGTATCCAGGGTGACTGAAAATCGCTCGTCTATTGTGCAAATGCTGCATACCTGTATACTGTCACTGCATTGCAGCTCCCGCGCACTAACGCTACCATAGGGATGATCAAACTCTCCCTGCCAACAAGTGACCAATACAGAAGCCTACTCATGACATAACAGGACACAGGGGTGCAGCTAATGTGGCCAAGAGATCTGCCCCTTCCCGGGTTTCCCTATTATCCAGACAGAAATCGCTCTCGCCTCGTGCAAATTCATATTAATGTAACAGTTTAAACAACGCACGTAGACCCGGTCTGCCAAATCAACTAATTATTTGTTCTAATTACCCAAGTGAATCGAAATAATGAATCACAATAGGAAACAGCGCAGCAGTCTGTCTGGCAGAGCAGAGACATAATTCTCAGTACGGGGACTGTATACGCGTTCCTGCACAGCAATTGTTGCACCTCTCCCTTTCTGAATGAAAGCATTTCCACTCTCAGTTAAAGGGAAGCTGTCAGGATAGGAATGTGGGGGCATGCTGACTTGTTTTGCAGGTACACTAAATTGCCAAAAGTATTGGGACAATTTCCTTTACATGCACATGAACTTTATTGGCATCCCAGTCTTAAGCCCCGTACACACGCGTCGAAAATCGGCAGGGAATTTTCGTCCGACGACCAATCTGCCGATTTTCGGCTTGTTAGTATGATGCTTCCGACAACCAACTCCGACTTTTCGGCCGAAAAAAAATCTGGTGTGCAGGCTATAAAATTTTTGTTGGCCGTCAACACAACGGCCGATTTTCGTGTAGTCAGTACAGATTTCGACAGGGAAAAATCTAATGAGCAAGACTGGGAATGCTCAGTGAAGAAAGAACACAAAGAAAGCAAACCAACACATGACATCACTTCTGAAGTAGAATTTTGTTGGGCGAGAAAATTTGTGTGCAGTCTAGGCACATTCCAACCAACAAAACAGAACTCTGGACAAAAGACGGACGATCGGTCGGCCGATAATCGTTGCGTGTGTACGGGGCTTTAGTCCGTAGGGTTCAATATTGAGTTGGCCCACCCTTTGCAGCTATAACAGCTTCAACTCTTCTGGAAAGGCTGTCCACAAGGTTTAGGAGTGTGTCTATGAGAATGTTTGACCATTCTTCCAGAAGCGCATTTGTGAGGTCAGGCACTGATGTTGGAAGAGAAGGCCTGGCTTCCAGTCTCCGCTCGAATTCATCCCAAAGGTGTTCTATCGCAGTGAGTCAAGGCCAGCCAAGTTCTTCCACTCCAAGCTCGCTCATCCATGTCTTTATGGACCTTGCTTTGTGCACTGTATAAAACAATATTATATTGTTTTAGAATATAATAATTAAACAATATAATATTGTTTAATTATATATTTTTTCTTTTTTCCTTTCTTTTCCTTTTTTTTTAGCAATTTTTTGGAATAGGCATTGTTTTTATCTAATGTTTTTATTGATACTTGCTGTTATCAGTGAGGACGTTGATGGGTACCTTTTTATCTTTATTTTTATTTGTTATTTTGTTTTATAGCTCTGCCCACTCCCTGCCCTTTAAATGCACCTTGTTGCCGCTATTGCTGTGACTTGACAAAGCGCAGGTGCGCGAAACATGTAGTCACGGCAACAAGAAGAAGCTTGTGTTCCACGCTGGTTCCTGCTCTGGGCGTGTCTGCCCAGTGATCGAGTGGCGTCCATCCCGGGATCGGTGCGGGCTCCGGCGGTTGTGTTTAACGGCCGACACACATACCAATTATCCATCTGGCTCCGCTCCTCTCTTGACCAGGGATTTATCTATCTATCCCAGGGGTTCTTTTACCCCCAGAGAGGTATCCACAACAGCGCCTTCCAACCCTGTTGGCTCATCCGGGATCTTGTCCATGTCCTCACTGTTATTCAGGACCTGACGGTTACACTCCATTTTTATCATCCTTTCTGGTAATGTGAATAAACTATTTTTTATCTACCCCCTGCTGACTGTGTACTAATTTTGGGGTGATTTCACATCTATATTGACTCTGTGCGCCACCCTCCTTTCTAGTTCACCTTTAGTCCTACTTTAACATACACTCTGCAATCGGTTTGCATGAACGGGTTGAGATTTTTATGTGGTGCGGAATCCGCAGTAAATTCGCTATGAATTCTCACGGCATCTAGTGTGAACCGGGGCTCATATGCAGCATGTTTGAAAAGATAGAACCATCAATTATATCATCAGCAGTGGCGGCTGGTCAATAGGGGGCACAGGGGCGCCGCCAACCCCCCCCCCCCCCCCCCAAGGCTAGTTACCGTGTAAAATCAGCATAAAAAAAAGAAAAAAAATGTACCTTTAATATGGCAGCGGGGCGCCGGACACATTGCTGGCTATGGGAGGGGTGGGGGTTTTGGCATCATGTTCTCTATACATTAACCCCTTACTCACCTCCATCTCCATGAATTACCACTTTTTGCACCACCCCCATCTGTGTACATCATTAACCCCTGCTCTTTCCCCCACCTATTGTCATACATTAATCTTACTGCTCTCTCCACGCATTACCCCTCACGGCACCCCCTCATTGCAATATATAACTCCTTAGCCTCTTAGTGATATAGTTATATAGAGATATATATCTATATCCATATCCCTTCCAACCTCCATACTTCCCTTACTGCACTCCCTTATCTTAATATAAATCACAACCCCCCCCCCCCTCCCCCATATCTATACCTATACATCCCTCATCTCCATATACATTATCTCCCTTACTACTGTACCCTCAATGGGGGGGGGAGTACTCTGGGGGACTGACCAGGATCAGTATGGGGGGGGGGGGGACACTGCCCAGAATCAGCATTTTATCATTTTCCTTCCACTTCACAATTATGTGCCGGTCTATCACATAAAATACATTTACATTTTGGGTTGTAAGTTAACATGACAAAATGTGGATTATTTCAAGGGGTGACTATGAATAATTTTTCAAGGCACTGTACCTTTGATTACCTCAAAGTAACGCAATTTTTTACTGTGTTTTTTGCCGCGAAGCAATGCCTATTACATTTTCCTGATTGCGCCCCCCCAAAAATTTTGAGCACCAGCCGCCACTGATCATCAGTGGGCCCCAGTGTCATTTGGGACATCAGTTACTTCAAGAGCCTGTGCCAGTATAGGGAAACATCATAGGTGATTAATACCTTTCTCAGGTTTGATTATTTGTAATCTGTGAGAGAGCTTGCTATTTCTTTCAGCATTTCTCAAATATGTGAATCATGTACAGATATTAATAAATATTAGACTGAATCTGACTCACCTTGTTTGAGAAATGACTGTATTTTTCCTATAGCGGTCTGTTAGTAACACGTTCATTCATCATCCGTATCATAAGAAATAGAAATTGCGATTAATCATAGTTTTATTTTGTTTGATCTGGTTTACATTGCACATAATGTTAATAAAAAAAAGGATCAACATTACTTATAAATAATTAATATAATTAGGTTGGAATGGAAGGCGGGGAAGTGGAAATCTGAAACTGGATGTCTCAAAGTGAACATGCCCAAGTTGGATAAATGAGATTGCTGTGAGCTCTGTACAATTCTCTACGTGTCAGAAGGTAGGGAAGGGGCACCACATACAGTATATAACTTATTGGATATACAAGCTTATATATATATATATATATATATATATATATAACTTATTGGATATACAAGCTCAAATCTTATTGGCCTTATGGCATGAATGTCGATTGGGACATGCCTTTATCAATAGAGCTTGAGCATAGTAAAGGATATACAGATTGGGGCTTTTTAGTTTTTTTTTTTTTTTAATAACCTGTTTTAGGTGGTTTTACATTTATATCCACTCGTCTTTTTTCTTTTTCTTTTTATTTACTTCATGCAGGTGTAGCACTGCCCCCTAGAGCAGTGCTCCCCAACCTTTTTATCGCCGCGGACCGGTCAACGTTTGATAATTTTTCTGTGGCCCGCTGGGGGGGGGGGGGGGTGGACGTCAATGCAGAGTGACCAGCGTGCCCCCAATCAATGCAGAGTGCCCACAGCAATGCCCCCAATCAATGCAGAGTGCCACAGCAATGCCCCCAATAAATGCAGAGTGCCACAGCAATGCCCCCAATAAATGCAGAGTGTCACAGCATTGCCCCCAATAAATGCAGAGTGTCACAGCAATGCCCCCAATAAATGCAGAGTGTCACAGCAATGCCCCCAATAAATGCAGAGTGCCACAGTAATGCCCCCAATAAATGCAGTGCCACAGCAATGCCCCAAAGAAATGCAGTGCCACAGCAATGCCCCCAATAAATGCAAAGCGCCACAGCAATGCCCCCAATAAATCCAGTGCGCCACAGCAATGCCCCCAATAAATGCAGAGCGCCACAGCAATGCCCCCAATAAATGCAGAGCGCCACAGCAATGCCCCCAATAAATGCAGTGCCACAGCAATGCCCCAAAGAAATGCAGTGCCACAGCAATGCCCCCAATAAATGCAAAGCGCCACAGCAATGCCCCCAATAAATGCAGAGCGCCACAGCAATGCCCCCAATAAATGCAGAGCGCCACAGCATTGCCCCCAATAAATGCAGAGCGCCACAGCATTGCCCCCAATAAATGCAGATCGCCAGCGTTCCCCCCACGAGACCGGTCCGTGCACTTACCTCACTTCTCTTCAGTTCAGTCCCCGGCTTCCCGCGTCTCCTCAGTCCTCCCGCGGCGCCTCTTCCTCGGCCAATGGCGTGGGGGGTTTGCCTTTCGGCCAATCAGGAAGCGGGAAGACAAGCTCCCTGATTGGCCAGGAGGAGGATCAGTGTGACAATAGCGAATTTTCATTCACTATTGTCACACAATGGGCGGGCTCGAGGGGGGGGCGCAATGCTCTGCGCCTCGGCCGCCACAGTGAAAGCATTTAAAGTTCCTCGGGCGGCCCGGTACCGTTTTATCCACGGACCGGTACCGGTCCGCGGCCAGGGGGTTGGGGAACACTGCCCTAGAGGACTGCTGAGACTTGCCCTTTCTGGATTCCCCTGGGCTACCCATAGCAACAGTCTGTGGAAACTTATCACTTTAAACGCTTGGCTCAGACAATGAACAGTCCAGGGGATTTGGTTTTTGTGTTTTATTTAGAACTGGGATAGGAGAAGGGATGAGTGCGATACTCCAACTATAAACTATGCACAATTTTGAGGACAACTGACTGTAGTGTGTGCGGCAAGGCCGCTGCTTCACCTTGCCACTGAAGTGAAGATAATCTTCAAGAAAGTATGATTCTGGTTAAGCTACTCTTCAGGGTCTAACTTGGCATCCCCTTTCTCAGTTGCTGTGTGTGCTGAACTCCTGTCCACTGACACTCCACTGGAACGGTCTGAATAGTCCCCCTTCCTGGGCAGACCCCTGGCAAGCTTCCCGGTGCTCACGGACACTGTTTTTCCCAAAGTTGCTCTGCCTCCAACTCCACTTGTCAGCTTTCCTGGACCTCCTGCCTCAGCTCCACACTCCTGGTTCACTAGGCCGACTGCCTGTGACCACCTTCCACAGCAAACAGGAGGAGAGACAGCCATCACCCTCCTCCTGGGACCTGGCTTCCCACCCAAAGACACCCTGTCACATGTGCCCTTGGCTTTTATAACATATCCCAGGATGCACCACCGTTTGTGCCAATCCACTGGGATAGTTACAAAAGCCTGTGTGTCAATGGCTGGGTTTCCTCCACTGTCCAACAGGCTCCCCTATTGGATACAGTGGGGGCACTCCCTTAGCCCAGATTAATCACACATGGACACATGCAACAGGCATAACTACTGATCAGGATCCCCTGATAAACAGATGGAGCAGACTATGATTTGCCTGCTGCTCCCCTGTTAAGCAGGCAGAGCAAACTATTCTCCTTCCTGGCACCTATCTAGGAGGGTGCTACACAATGATAAAGCGTAACTCCATTTTTGTTAAGAAAAAAACATTCCTCTCTGGGTTATTTATGTACATCACAACGATTTTAACAAACTGTTGCAGATTCCTACCTTTTGTTATTCTGAATAAATGCCTGTTTGTTCCTCTGTGCTGAGTGGGTCTAATGGAAGTGGTTTCATTATTATCTATCAGCTGTGGCAGCTGCAGGGCTCTAATGAGGAAAACTACTGGGCCTGCATCCCTTTAGACGTGTCCCTATTGGGAGTATCTTGCCAAAAATGACATTCTTGTTGCAGGGGATGCCAGAAATCTGACTTGTATCTTAGTGCAGACTTCTGGGAAAATCACTGAGCCAATCACACAAGCAGGAAATTATGTTTCTGGTATGTGGTCAGTATACAGAACAACTCCAGGTCGCCATATTGTATTGCATTTTTCAGAAAATTACAACAACTACAGATTGAAAAGGAAAGGTAATTTTTATTAACATTCATTTACAATATGATTTGTGTCGCAATTGTATACGCCATCTCATGTGTTTTTTAACAGCTTGTTCCGTTTGCTATTATATTTTCATGAATAGCCAAGTTTATAGCTTTATTTAGAAAAAGTATTGCATATATACAATTTATACCCCTTAGGCACATAAATTCGCCCCCTTAGCCCGGTGATTAAGTCCGTGAACGTTCAAGAGTCAGATCGAGTGCGAACAGGGTGATTTCTAGTCGGGTACCGCTGGTAGTTGAGTCCAGTTATTTTGGTAAGCGCTCCTAACTCCCCTCTATGGTGACGGTCGCACTCGGGGTGACAAGCTCCTAATTTCTGAACAAGTAAAGTCTTTACTTTCTGGATATGGACTTTAACTCAGAGCACTCTTTTATATCTGATTGATGAACTCACTCATTGTTTCTCCAAGTCATATATGGAGTTTATTTACCATTATTATTTTGCACATTTATTGTCTTTGCACAATTTTTTGCACTTTATTTGAAGTTACTATTTGCACATGTATCTTATTGTATACTTTTTATGATATTGTTTATTTATTATATTGTTCTTATGTGTTGATTGCATTTACACCAATTTAGGTTGTACAGCTGAATGTTTGGTGTAACTCTCAAGTAGTTATACTTAACATTTTATTCTAGTAGTTCATTCTAGTCAATTACATAGCGCGGCACTTTTTCCCCATTTCTCTATTTTGTTACAACATTGTTGTGTTGCAGTGTCTGCAGCTGGTTTTAATGACAACGGCGCAGTAATTCTTTATATCTATTTGACATTCAGTATATAGGCATTAGAGAGCTGAGCTAAATGTTCTAAGCTTTTAGCGTCAAGACTGGTATGAGCTCTGTACAGAAGCATGGGCATCCGCAGGTAGGGGCAAGGGGGGGCAAATGCCCCCCCTGGAATCTCAACTCCCCCTTTCAAGGGGTTGTTAAGCCACTTTATATTATCCTGTCTACAGTCTGTTTAATAATCCTGTGTGCCCCTGTGTCTGTGTTTTAAAAAAATAAGCCGTTCTTTTCCAGTTTTCAGAGGGCCGAGCACTGCTCACGTGACCCGTCGGCTCTCTCCTCTCCCTGTCGTCGGCTCTCTCCTCTCCCTGTCTGACAGCTGCCTGCAGCGGGCGGGGGCCAAGGATTCCTCACTGATGTCAGTCGGGAGGGGAGGAGGAGGGGAGGGGGAGAGGAGGAGAGAGGCAGCGGGTCACGTGAACGGAGATCGGCGCTCTGAAAACTTGTAAAAATGGCTTATTTTTATAAAACACAGACACAGGGGCACACAGGATTATTAAACAGACTGTAGACAGGATATGAAACTTTAAATGAAACTACAACAGCAGGAGGAGAGGGGGGCGGCACTGACACAGGAGCAGACAGGCAGGGAGGGAGGGGGGAGAGAGGACAGAGGAGGATAGGAGGGCTGTGGATGATGGAGGCACGTAGACTGACCATGGTGTCAGGGCTCAGCAGCCATGATATACCGTGGTCAGTTTACAGAGGGAAGGGCATAGCCAGGCAGGATCAGCCAGGTATTTTAGGTGATAGAAGGGGCCAAATTACACAGCAAAGCACTGTGCTGTATACCATGCTTTAAGGGAACATAGTTACATAGTTACATAGTTACATAGTAGGCGAGGTTGAATAAAGACAATAGTCCATCCAGTTCAACCTGTGTAGGTGTGTGTGACTGTAATCATCTAACATAGCCCTCAATCTCCTGATCCTTGAGATGTAAGTCTAAGAGTCTTTTGAAAGTCACCATACTACCCGCAGAAACCACCTCTTGTGGTAGACAATTCCACAATCTTGTAGCCCTAACAGTAAAGAACCCCCCACGTTGCCTGAGGTTAAAACGCTTCTCCTCTAATCGCATTGTATGTCCTCGAGTCCTCATGCAATTCCTTCGAATGAACAGCTTTTCTTCTAAGCTGAGATCCCCATTAAGATATTTATAAATTGCTATCATGTCCCCTCTCAGACGTCTTTTCTCCAGGGAAAATAAATCGAGCGATTGCAGCCGCTCTTCATAGGTAAGGTCCTCCAACCCCCTAATCAGTTTAGTTGCCCTTCTCTGGACTTTCTCCAGCTCCAACACATCCCTCCTGAGGACTGGCGACCAGAACTGGACAGAATACTCCAGATGCGGTCGGACCAGAGTTTTATAAAGTGGAAGGATTATAGTCTTATCTCTGGAATACATCCCTTTCTTTATGCATGCTAATATTCTGTTGGCTTTGGAAGCTGCCGCTTGGCATTGCATGCTGTTGCCTAATCTATCATCAACTAAGACTCCCAAATCTTTCTCCATTTTTGATTCCCCCAAGGGTTCCCCTCCTAACGTGTATTGTGTTTTTATGTTTTTGGTCCCCAAGTGCAAAACCTTACACTTCTCCACATTAAACCTCATTTGCCATGTCGTTGCCCACTCCGTAATTTTGTCCAGGTCATTCTGTAGGATATCTGCTTCATGCTGTGCAGTTATTGCCCTGGCCAATTTTGTGTCATCTGCAAAAACTGATAACGAACTACTGATCCCTTCCTCAATGCTGTTTATGAATAAATTGAACAAGGTTGGTCCCAGGACTGAGCCCTGGGGCACCCCGCTTACTACCTCAGACCAGTCTGAGTATGCGCTGTTTATTACTACCCTTTGGACACGGCCTTTTAGCCAATTCCGTATCCAAGAGCAAACCCTGCTGTCGATACCTGCAGACCTTATTTTATAAATTAAGCGCTTGTGGGGAACTGTATCAAACGCCTTAGCGAAATCCAAGTACACCACATCCACTGGTCTCCCCCTATCTAGCTCACAGCTCACTTCCTCGTAGAATGCTAAGAGATTGGTTTGACAAGAACGCCCATTTGTAAACCCGTGCTGGTTACTACTGATGATGTTGTTGTCTTTAGCATACTCTACGATATAGTCCCTTATCATCCCCTCCAAAAGTTTACATATTATTGATGTCAGACTGACAGGCCTATAATTTCCCGGGATATGTCTCTGGCCCTTTTTGAATATCGGAATCACGTTAGCCTTCCTCCAATCCCCTGGTACATCTCCTGTCCTAATACTGTCAGCAAAGATCAGGAACAGTGGTCTAGATATAACCATACTGAGTTCCTTGAGCACTCTCGGATGTACGCCATCCGGGCCTGGTGATTTGTTTGTGTTAAGTTTATCCAGTCTTTCCCTGATTTCCCCCTCTGTTAGCCATAGTGGCAAGTCCTGTGTATTACTACTAACCATACAGTCATGGTCAGTGTACCCTTCCTTTTCCTGCGTAAAGACTGACGAGAAAAAAGAATTCAGCACGGTTGCTTTTTCAGTGTCCTCTGTAACCATCCTCCCATCATCGTTAATTATGTGTGCAATATGCTCTGCCCTAGTTTTTTTGCTGTTGATATATTTAAAGAATTTCTTTGGGTTTTTTTTACTATCCTCCGCTATTTGTCTCTCAAAGTTGATTTTAGCCATCTTGATTTCGTGTTTACACTTCTTATTTTCCTCCTTGTATTGCTGGAAGGCCGATACTGTGCCCTCTGATTTATATTTCTTGAAGGCCAATTTTTTTCCCCTAATAAGTTTTTTAACGCTACGGTTTAGCCAGCCAGGTTTGGCTTTGTCTCTTCTAAATTTATTCCCCATAGGAATGCACTGCAAGATGCCTTTGCTTAATATTGTTCTAAAGCATTCCCATTTTTCCTCTGTGGTCAGTGATCCCAGGGTTTGGTCCCAGTTTACCCTTTCCATCAATGAGTACAATTTTGGAAAGTCTGCCCTTCTGAAGTTTAGGGTTCTTATGTTCCCCACTTGCCTTTTTATATTGTTATTTATACTAAATGTGATCATCCTGTGATCGCTAGAGCCCAGGTTGTCCTGGACTCCTACCTCCGAGATTATGTCTGGGTCATTAGTGATCAATAGATCCAGGATAGCATTCTCTCTAGTAGGGGAATCCACCAACTGCGACATGTAGTTATCCTGTAAGGTTTCCGTGAATAGCCGGGCCTTATGCGAGTGTGCAGTCCCCTCTTCCCAGTCAATGTCGGGATAATTGAAGTCCCCCAATATGATGACTGATCCTAGTTTTGCCGCTTTACCTATTAGTGCTAAAAATTCCAGCTCTACCTCCTCCCCTTGGTTAGGTGGCCTATAGCAAACCCCCACAACTACTTTTCCCTTATCTTCTTCCCTATCGAGTTCAACCCACACAGATTCTAAATCCATGCTCATCCCATCCGTAATGTCACTCCTTTCTAGCACCTTTATATTGTTCTTGACATAGAGACATACCCCTCCCCCTCTTTTACCAACCCTGTCCTTCCGGTACACCGAATACCCTTGGATATTGGCCAGCCAGTCATGTGAGGGGTCGAACCAAGTCTCCGCTATTCCCACAAGGTCTATGTCTTCCTCATGTACTAACATTTCCAACTCATCCATCTTATTAGCTAGGCTCCTGGCATTAGCATATACCCCTCTTAGTTTTACGGAAGTTAAACGTGATTGGCGGTTTTGTTTATTTCTGTTTGGTCTGCTGTTCTCCCGCACAGACCCGCCAATTGATGTTGTTGACCTACTGTCGCTGTTGACCCTACAACTGCCTTCAGTCCTCTGCTCCCTCCTGACTGATTCTACTTCAGGATCAATATTTTTTTTTTTTCTTTTAGGTTAACAAATGCTTTAAAAATAAATGCTGCTGTTTGCTCTTTAAAAAGAAATACTCAAAATAAGAATAATGACTAAGCCCCTCCCCTTCATGACATTGTTGAAAAGGGGTGACCTTAAAATGATGCCCCCCCCTGAAAAAAGTTCTGCGGATGCCCATGTACAGAAGCTAGGTATTTTAATTCCTTGTAGATATTGCATTTCAAGGCTTAATGCGTTTGGACTGGTATGAGCTTGATACAGATTTGTTTTATATCTTGTTAATTCAGCAGTGGGACAGGTAGGCATGCTGTACGGAAGCAGTGCATTTTAACTCTGTGGACACTAATGACTTGGAGCAGTGAGACTGGTATGATCTCTGTACAGAAGCAGTATATGATAACACTCTGTGGTCACTCATGTTTAGGACTTGGAGCAGTGAGACTGGTATGATCTCTGTACAGAAGCAGTGTATAATAACGCCCTGTGGTCACTTATTTGTAGGACTTGGAGCAGTGAGACTCGCATAGTTGCCACCATTTGAAAAAAATTTCCAGGGACACTTTGCAGCACAGCTATCAATTACTTACCACACCTACTTCCCTGAAGCTCCGCCCACTCCGCATAATTAATCTTCGCCTACTTATCATCAGATTATAGGGTCTACTCCAATATAGAGAGAATTACAGGAAATTGAAAAGGGAATTTCAAACTTAAGGCCAAAGTAGCAGAGTTGGAGTAATTCTCCCATTCAGCTGCACTACTTCTGCCTAAAGGTATAATTAGGTTTTAATGGCGCCAGGCGGCTCCATTATGTAACTGCGCATGCGCCCGCCCGGCCGAGCTTGTACAAGCTTTTCCGAGCCCAGCAGGCGTTTAACGGGCAACCATTAACGGGCATTTACGGGCAGTCCTGTAAGAATATTTAATAATAAATATCTTGCGCTCGTACTTATGTCAGAATATTTATACTGCTCTGAATATAGCAGTGTATTTATTTATGGTTAATAAGCAAAGATCTGTGAAAAAGGAGAGTCTTCACCTATTGCCATAAATCAATGTCGTGAATTCTTTTTAATTGATTAATTTCTTTTTAAAAGCATATACCAATCTTAGTGAGTACAGTCTACAGCGTGGAATATATATAAAAATATTTATTCTCAAGACATGCAAACACAATATATGATCAAACAAGAAGTGACACAAAAAGATAACTCTACAGAAAAAATACTAACTTCAAACAATCAATGCAATGTGATGTTTAGCTCAATAATGAAAGTGAAACTGAAACAAAATGAAAGTGAAAGTAAAACGAAAGCAAGATTACCATTTCTTCCCAGGTATAGTATAAGCCATAAATTAATGTTCTATATAAACAGACTACAATGGTCTGCGTAATCACAGAGCCAAAGTCATTCCACTGCAGATGAAATGAGAATAAGCCATGCAAAACGGAAGACTTAAAATTGCAAATAATGCATTGAATCTGATATTAATAAAAATGTATAAAAACAAAAATCAGCTTTTTAGAGAAAAATATACTATGGCTTATACGGCTAGGATTGTAATCTCATGACCCTTAAATATGCAATATAAAACATATAAGGAAAGAATAAACAATTGTTGAATAAAATCAAATAATACAGCAAGGCATAATTACCACACTTAAGATAGCCGCTGGCTTCAATTGGGCATTACCAAAGTCCTAAGATGGACGCCTTTCTTAAGATGGTGGATTCCCTTCAAGTTTCAGATGAATGATGTGGATCAAGGTAGAGTATGTCTGAATGAGTCTATCGAGTAATGTATTAGCGTGTGTGATGTAAGTGTGAGGTGTGTTGTCAGTAGTGTAATGTGTAATGTCCTCTCTCTCATCTGGGTTGGTCTTTTATATGGTAAGAACAAAGAGCTATAAAAATTACCATAAGTAAAACCCAGAGGGATGAAACATTATCCCAATTGGTTGGGATATTCTATACCTAAACTGGTGAGATCATAGACACACCCCTTTTGATAATTAACCCCATACTGGATAATAAAGTTAAATGATTTCTCTATATGTGAGATTAATCATATAACACAACATAAAACTTTGTCTAGACTCCCAGTACATACATAAATGTCCACCTGTATCTCCATAATTCACCTGGGCAAGTAATGCCATTCCAATAATTATATTATTTAACACAATATCATATTTTTATATGGAAATCTGAAATTATCTCAAGACTGCACCTGGTATTTTGTCTCCAGAGGGCAGTGTCGTACCGTTCATTAGATTTTGTATTCAACTTAATTACCACCATGTCCTTATCTGATGACCTCTCTGACCTCTGGCTAGTGAATAGCCATTACTTCTTTGACCATGTCTTACACTGTCAATTAAGATGTCTGGCCTGTAGGATTTACAACACCTTGAGCACTTAGACTAGACTTCTCTGAAATGAGGCAACTAGTGACGAGATACATATGTCCTTACACTTATTAGAAAAAGAATTCTAAGTAAGATTATTACTGAGAATATAAACCTAAAACGTGATATAACATTCCTAAATATATATGTATATGCCTTACATAATATAATGACATAATTATGGCTAATATCTTCTCACATATGATAATGTATCTATAAAAACTTGTATGGTTCATCTTTAAATGTCTGCTAGAATATACTGGGGTATTGTCCATTGTTATATACTTATAGACAGACTGAGATATCCCCCCTTAACATAGCGTCAGACTGACTACGTTTTATCTGATCGAGATGTCAAAAGGGATCTTATTTACGACAAAAGAAAATAGAAATGTCTGCTGAAAGTATAGGACCCTATTGTTGAAATTCTATGCTCTCTTGTAAGCTTGTACGAGACATTTTGTTTAACAAGTATATATGAACTTTGTTTCACCCTGAAAACAAGATGGACGCCATCCTGTTCAGAATCTCTTATATGCATAATATGAAATATACATGGCTTTTAAAATCATTTTTCTTTTTACCTATTATTATTTTAATAACCCCCAACAGGCCCGACAGTCCAATTAACGGGCGCTTGCCAGGACAATGTAAATTACCTGGGAGAGGCTCCTATTTGCCAGGACTGTCCCTGCAAAAACAGGACAGTTGGCAAGTATGAGACTGGTATGAGCTCTGTACAGAAGTAGTGTATGATAACACTTTGTGGTCACTCATTTGTAGGACTTGGAGCAGTGAGACTGGTATGAGCTCTGTACAGAAGTAGTGTATGATAACACTTTGTGGTCACTCATTTGTAGGACTTGGAGCAGTGAGACTGATATGAACTCTGTACAAAATTTGTTACAGTATTTCACCCAGCCATGTCTGCAGCGTGTTACCTGTGCGCCGACTGGTGGCCTTTGGCTAAGGCCGGTCGTTCTCATAAGCATGAGTAGGCACATTTTGGTGCTCATGCATTGCTGTGTGTCCCTATGCTGAGTCTGCTCACAGGCCTTGGAGGTTATTTAAACTCTTTCCCATAAGATGGCTGGTGCTGTGTCTTCTTGCAGCTAACTTGTGTGTGGAGATTACTGTTGTGCCTGATTCCCCGTTGCTTACCCAGATTGTAGGACTTTCTGTCTCCAGCCCCTGTGTCCGACTCCTGATACTCTCTAGCCTAATGCCTGCCTTGACCTCTGCCTGGACGCTGACTACTCTCTTGTCTACCTTGACTTTTGCCGAGACACTGACTACTCTCTGCCTGTTGCCTGCCCCGACTTTAGCCTGGACACCGACCTACTGTCATATCTCATTCTGTCTCCTCGATTTAGCCACCCTGCACCTGCTAACCCTTGGTGGGGCAATCCTAGGGGGCCACAACCTGGTAGTGGTTTGTAACAAAGTAGCCGGGGGCCCACTAGGCCAGGGTAACCCATTACTTCTTGCAGGGTGCTCTGGTGAAAATCAACTTGTCACATAGACTGAGCGCCTTGGCACCTGCCAGAAGTGCCACGGATAAGTAAAGCAGAGTATAAAGACACTTTGGGATCGCTCATTTTCACGACTGAGAACAGTATATTGCATATTGCAGGATGGGGGAGGCATGGACCTCAGGGGTCTTCCTTTAACATGCTTTCTTTTTTACTTAGGCCCCTTTCACATGAATGATCCAATCAGATCCGCCTGTCAGTTTTTTAGGCGGATCTGATCGGATCCTCCATGCATCCCTATGGGGCAGCGGATGTCAGCGGAGACATGTCCCCTGACACCCGCTGCTATCCGATTCCGATCCTGTCCGTAAAATCCGGAGGGATGGAAACCCTATTTTCCATCCGTCCAGGGGATCGGATCGGATGAGAGCAGACAGGCGGTCTGTTCTCATCCGATTCCCCCATAGAGAGTAGCGGGCTCTCACACCTCCCTCTCGGCACACAGAGCGGAGAGGGAGCTGTCACCTGCCTGCTCAGCGGGCATCGGCGGATCGATCCCCCACTGAGCAGAGAACAGACCGCACCGGACAGCGGATTGTGTGAAAGGAGCCTTAAAGGTAAAAATCCATTACAGATGATAGACACTCCTACTGTTTTTAAGAAAATGTTAATAAGTGGTGCTGCGCTATTCTTATGTATTCATTTTAAACATAGGTAAACTCCAATTTTCAAACCATAATAAAACCTTAAAAAATGTTCTTAATAAACTAAATTCATAGTAGTTAATATTGAAGTCACCATGCGACTGGTGAGTATCCTTGCGACTGGTGAGTATCCTTGCGACTGGTGAGTATCCTTGCGACTGGTGAGTATCTTTGCGACTGGTGAGTATCTTTGCCACTGGTGAGTATCCTGCGACTGGTGAGTATCCTGCGACTGGTGGGTATCTTTGCGACTGGTGAGTATCTTTGCGACTGGTGAGTATCCTTGCGACTGGTGAGTATCCTTGCGACTGGTGAGTATCTTTGCGTCTGTTGGATCTTTGCGACTGGTGAGTATCTTAGCGACTGGTTAGTATATTAGCGACTGGTGAGGACCCCAGGTTTAGTACCAGGGGAGACAGAGGTAGTGTAGGTAAGGAAGAGCAGGTCGTTAATATTACCCCCATAGAGTAGAGGGTAATAATGTCCAACAGGATTGCGGATGCTACTCAGTGCACTTCTTGCTGCATGTATGCGTTCCTTGATGAACCAATCGAGGGCGAATACTGCTGTGCAAGATGTGAGCGACTTGTTGCTCTGGTAGACCAGATCCTGGACCTACAGAACACAGTGGCAACACTGCGTGGCATCAACAACCTGGAAAGGAGCTTGGACATTGCCTATCAGGCGCTGGTAGGGGCCAGCATAGAGGAGGGAGGAACAGAGGAGACGCAAGCAGCAGAGGTACGCAGCTGGGTGACTGTTAGGAAGGGTAGAGGGAGGAGTGCCAGGGAGGCCAATCCTGAGTTGGTACACCCTAACAAATTTGCCGAGTTGCAGGTTGAGGGGGATATCAACTCAGGGGGGGCAGAGCTGGAGAACGCGCCCTCCCCCAGCTGCCAGGGGGGGGTCGGCTCCAGGAAGAAGGGGGGCGGTAACTCAGGAAAGGTTAGAAAGGTTGTGGTAGTTGGGGACTCAATTATTAAGAGGACAGAGAGGGCAATCTGTAAAAAAGATCTCGTGAACCGACCAAACCCTGGGATCCCTGACCACAGAGGAAAAATGGGTATGCTTTAGGAACATATTAGGCAAAGGCATCTTGCAGTGCATTCCTATGGGAAATAAATTTAGAAGAGACAAAACCAAACCTGGCTGGCTAAACCGTAGCGTCAAAAAACTTATTAGGGGAAAAAAATTGGCCTTCAAGAAGTATAAATCAGAGGGCACAGTATCGACTTTCGAGCAATACAAGGAGGCAAATAAGAAAAGTAAACAAGAAATCAAGATGGCTAAAATCAACTTTGAGAGACAAATAGCGGAGGATAGTAAAAAAAACCCAAAGAAATTCTTTAAATATATCAACAGCAAAAAAACTAGGGCAGAGCATATTGCACACATAACTAACAATGATGGGAGGATGGTTACAGAGGACACTGAAAAAGCAACCGTGCTGAATGCTTTTTTCTCGTCAGTCTTTACACAGGAAACGGAGGGGTACACTGACCATGACTGTTTGGTTAGTAGTAATACACAGGACTTGCCACTATGGCTAACAGAGGGTGAAATCAGGGAAAGGCTGGATAAACTCAACACAAACAAATCACCAGGCCCGGATGGCGTACATCCGAGAGTACTCCAGGAACTCAGTAAGGTTATATCCAGACCACTGTTCCTGATCTTTGCTGACAGTATTAGGACAGGAGATGTACCAGGGGATTGGAAGAAAGCTAACCTGATTCCGATATTTAAAAAGGGCCAGAGGCATATCCCGGGAAATTATAGGCCTGTCAGTTTGACATCAATAGTATGTAAACTTCTGGAGGGGATGATAAGGGACTATATCGTAGAGTTTGCTAAAGACAACAACATCATCAGTAGTAATCAGCACGGGTTTACAAATGGGCGTTCTTGTCAAACCAATCTATTAACATTCTACGAGGAGGTGAGCTGTGAGCTAGATAGGGGGAGACCAGTGGATGTGGTGTACTTGGATTTCGCTAAGGCGTTTGATACAGTTCCCCACAAGCGCTTAATTTATAAAATAAGATCTGCAGGTATCGACAGCAGGGTTTGCTCTTGGATACGGAATTGGCTTAAAGAATGACCTGGACAAAATTACAGAGTGGGCAACGACATGGCAAATGAGGTTTAACGTGGAGAAGTGTAAGGTTTTGCACTTGGGGACTAAAAACATAAAAGCACAATATACGTTAGGAGGGGAACCCTTGGGGGAATCAAAAATGGAGAAGGACCTGGGAGTCTTGGTTGATGATAGATTAGGCAACAGCATGCAATGTCAAGCGGCAGCTGCCAAAGCCAGCAGAATATTAGCATGCATAAAGAAAGGGATGTATTCCAGAGATAAGACTATAATCCTTCCACTTTATAAAACTCTGGTCCGACCGCATCTGGAGTATTCTGTCCAGTTCTGGTCGCCAGTCCTCAGGAGGGATGTGTTGGAGCTGGAGAGAGTCCAGAGAAGGGCAACTAAACTAATTAGGGGATTGGAGGACCTTGACTATGAAGAGCGTCTACAATCGCTCGATTTATTCTCCCTGGAGAAGAGACGTCTGAGGGGGGACATGATAGCAATTTATAAATATCTTAATGGGGATCCCAGCTTAGAAAAAAAGCTGTTCATTCGAAGGGATTGCATGAGGACTCGAGGGCATACAATGCGATTAGAGGAGAAGCGTTTTAACCTCAGGCAACGTGGGGGGTTCTTTACTGTTAGGGCTACAAGATTGTGGAATTCTCTACCACAAGAGGTGGTTTCTGCGGGTAGTATGGTGGCTTTCAAAAGACTCTTAGACTTACATCTCAAGGATCAGAACATTCAGGGGTATGTGAGATGATTACAGCCACACACACCTACACAGGTTGAACTGGATGGACTATTGTCTTTATTCAACCTCACCTACTATGTAACTATAAAAAAAAGTCTGTGATTATGCATGCAGTGCTTCTTCAATGTGATCAATAAGAAACTTTTATCAAAAGTGCCTCTTCATTGAATAATAACACGGTGCGATTGTGCCACACATTTCCACCTCAGCACCTTTGAGTGCATTGCAGTGCGCGCTCACCTGGAGCACAACAATTATGTGCAGTATGATGTTAAAGTCCTCCACCTGAAGGACTATTCAACTTGACAAAAGTACTTCCTTATAACAATGGGCCATCTGATTGAAGGTCAAACTAGACACATTACCATGTGCCACTATTACCATGTGGCACATGGTAATGCGTCACATTTTCTACTGATCATTTCAAGTTTGCTGAGTACTTGAACTCACATCACCTTTATTATTTGTATATATATATATATATATATATATCATACCACAGCAGTTTAATTTATTCAGTACTTTCCTACTGTTCTTAACCAATTCTGGACCGGAAGGTTTTAGCCCCTTAATGACCAGCCTATTTTTTGCGATACGGCACTTCGTTACTTTAACTGACAATTGCGCGGTCGTGCGCTGCTGTACCCAAATAAAATTGATGTCTTTTTTTTCCCCCCTCAAATAGAGCTTTCTTTTGGTGGTATATAATCACATCTGTGGTTTTTATTTTTTTGCGCTATAAACAAAAAAAGAGCGACAATTCCGAAATAAAAAAAATATATATTTTTTTACTTTCTGCTATAAAACACAGCCAATAAAAAAAAAAAAAAAAAAATCAAATTTTCATCATTTTAGGCCAATTTGTATTCTGCCACATTTCGTGTATATTAATTAGTTTGTGCAAAAGTTCCCGCGTCTACAAACTAGGGGATAGATTTAAGGCATTTTTATTTATTTTATTATTTTTTTACTAGTAATGGTGGCAATCAGCAATTTTTAGCGTAACTGCGAGAGGAGATCGGACACCTAACTGACACTTTTGAAGCAACCATTGACATTACTACAGTATTCAGTGCTAAGAATTAGTGATGTCGCGAACCTAAAATTCGCGGTTCGCGAACGGCGAACGCGAACATCGGCAAATGTTCGCGAACCGGCGAACCGGGCGAACCGCCATAGACTTCAATAGGCAGGCGAATTTTAAAACACACAGGGACTCTTTCTGGCCACAATAGTGATGGAAAAGTTGTTTCAAGGGGACTAACACCTGGACTGTGGCATGCCGGAGAGGGATCACGCAAAAAAAAGTTCTTAAAAATTATAATTTTTTGATAGAGAGCCAATTATTGGAAAAATTAAAAAAAAATAAAAATAAAAAATTTCTTTGGATTTAGCATCTGGGGGGTCTAAAAAGTGTACCTGTGAAGTTTCAGCTCTGTAGCATGTCCAGAACCCCTAAAAAACAGCATTTTTCTTATATTTTCAGGAATATGGCTTCTCTGCGGCTGGCTTTTTCTCTTGCAGGCATTTATCGGGCATTTTTTTAGGCAGGCATGTCATTTTTTGTATTTAGTGTCTGGGGGGTCACAAAAGTGTACCTGTCAAGTTTCAGCTCTGTAGCATGTCCAGAACCCCTAAAAAACAGCATTTTTCTTATATTTTCAGGAATACGGCTTCTCTGCGGCTGGCTTTTTCTCTTGCAGGCATTTATCGGGCATTTTTTTAGGCAGGCATGTCATTTTTTGTATTTAGTGTCTGGGGGGTCACAAAAGTGTACCTGTCAAGTTTCAGCTCTGTAGCATGTCCAGAACCCCTAAAAAACAGCATTTTTCTTATATTTTCAGGAATACGGCTTCTCTGCGGCTGGCTTTTTCTCTTGCAGGCATTTATCGGGCATTTTTTTAGGCAGGCATGTCATTTTTTGTATTTAGTGTCTGGGGGGTCTAAAAAGTGTACCTGTCAAGTTTCAGCTCTGTAGCATGTCCAGAACCCCTAAAAAACAGCATTTTTCTTATATTTTCAGGAATACGGCTTCTCTGCGGCTGGCTTTTTCTCTTGCAGGCATTTATCGGGCATTTTTTTAGGCAGGCATGTCATTTTTTGTATTTAGTGTCTGGGGGGTCACAAAAGTGTACCTGTCAAGTTTCAGCTCTGTAGCATGTCCAGAACCCCTAACAAACAGCATTTTTCTTATATTTTCAGGAATACGGCTTCTCTGCGGCTGGCTTTTTCTCTTGCAGGCATTTATCGGGCATTTTTATAGGCAGGCATGTCATTTTTTGTATTTAGTGTCTGGGGGGTCACAAAAGTGTACCTGTCAAGTTTCAGCTCTGTAGCATGTCCAGAACCCCTAAAAAACAGCATTTTTCTTATATTTTCAGGAATACGGCTTCTCTGCGGCTGGCTTTTTCTCTTGCAGGCATTTATCGGGCATTTTTTTAGGCAGGCATGTCATTTTTTGTATTTAGTGTCTGGGGGGTCTAAAAAGTGTACCTGTCAAGTTTCAGCTCTGTAGCATGTCCAGAACCCCTAAAAAACAGCATTTTTCTTATATTTTCAGGAATACGGCTTCTCTGCGGCTGGCTTTTTCTCTTGCAGGCATTTATCGGGCATTTTTTTAGGCAGGCATGTCATTTTTTGTATTTAGTGTCTGGGGGGTCACAAAAGTGTACCTGTCAAGTTTCAGCTCTGTAGCATGTCCAGAACCCCTAAAAAACAGCATTTTTCTTATATTTTCAGGAATACGGCTTCTCTGCGGCTGGCTTTTTCTCTTGCAGGCATTTATCGGGCATTTTTTTAGGCAGGCATGTCATTTTTTGTATTTAGTGTCTGGGGGGTCACAAAAGTGTACCTGTCAAGTTTCAGCTCTGTAGCATGTCCAGAACCCCTAAAAAACAGCATTTTTCTTATATTTTCAGGAATACGGCTTCTCTGCGGCTGGCTTTTTCTCTTGCAGGCATTTATCGGGCATTTTTTTAGGCAGGCATGTCATTTTTTGTATTTAGTGTCTGGGGGGTCACAAAAGTGTACCTGTCAAGTTTCAGCTCTGTAGCATGTCCAGAACCCCTAAAAAACAGCATTTTTCTTATATTTTCAGGAATACGGCTTCTCTGCGGCTGTCTTTTTCTCTTGCAGGCATTTATCGGGCATTTTTTTAGGCAGGCATGTCATTTTTTGTATTTAGTGTCTGGGGGGTCACAAAAGTGTACCTGTCAAGTTTCAGATCTGTAGCATGTCCAGAACCCCTAAAAAACAGCATTTTTCTTATATTTTCAGGAATACGGCTTCTCTGCGGCTGTCTTTTTCTCTTGCAGGCATTTATCGGGCATTTTTTTAGGCAGGCATGTCATTTTTTGTATTTAGTGTCTGGGGGGTCACAAAAGTGTACCTGTCAAGTTTCAGCTCTGTAGCATGTCCAGAACCCCTAAAAAACAGCATTTTTCTTATATTTTCAGGAATACGGCTTCTCTGCGGCTGTCTTTTTCTCTTGCAGGCATTTATCGGGCATTTTTTTAGGCAGGCATGTCATTTTTTGTATTTAGTGTCTGGGGGGTCACAAAAGTGTACCTGTCAAGTTTCAGCTCTGTAGCATGTCCAGAACCCCTAAAAAACAGCATTTTTCTTATATTTTCAGGAATACGGCTTCTCTGCGGCTGGCTTTTTCTCTTGCAGGCATTTATCGGGCATTTTTTTAGGCAGGCATGTCATTTTTTGTATTTAGTGTCTGGGGGGTCACAAAAGTGTACCTGTCAAGTTTCAGCTCTGTAGCATGTCCAGAACCCCTAACAAACAGCATTTTTCTTATATTTTCAGGAATACGGCTTCTCTGCGGCTGGCTTTTTCTCTTGCAGGCATTTATCGGGCATTTTTATAGGCAGGCATGTCATTTTTTGTATTTAGTGTCTGGGGGGTCACAAAAGTGTACCTGTCAAGTTTCAGCTCTGTAGCATGTCCAGAACCCCTAAAAAACAGCATTTTTCTTATATTTTCAGGAATACGGCTTCTCTGCGGCTGGCTTTTTCTCTTGCAGGCATTTATCGGGCATTTTTTTAGGCAGGCATGTCATTTTTTGTATTTAGTGTCTGGGGGGACTAAAAAGTGTACCTGTCAAGTTTCAGCTCTGTAGCATGTCCAGAACCCCTAAAAAACAGCATTTTTCTTATATTTTCAGGAATACGGCTTCTCTGCGGCTGGCTTTTTCTCTTGCAGGCATTTATCGGGCATTTTTTTAGGCAGGCATGTCATTTTTTGTATTTAGTGTCTGGGGGGTCACAAAAGTGTACCTGTCAAGTTTCAGCTCTGTAGCATGTCCAGAACCCCTAAAAAACAGCATTTTTCTTATATTTTCAGGAATACGGCTTCTCTGCGGCTGGCTTTTTCTCTTGCAGGCATTTATCGGGCATTTTTTTAGGCAGGCATGTCATTTTTTGTATTTAGTGTCTGGGGGGTCACAAAAGTGTACCTGTCAAGTTTCAGCTCTGTAGCATGTCCAGAACCCCTAAAAAACAGCATTTTTCTTATATTTTCAGGAATACGGCTTCTCTGCGGCTGGCTTTTTCTCTTGCAGGCATTTATCGGGCATTTTTTTAGGCAGGCATGTCATTTTTTGTATTTAGTGTCTGGGGGGTCACAAAAGTGTACCTGTCAAGTTTCAGCTCTGTAGCATGTCCAGAACCCCTAAAAAACAGCATTTTTCTTATATTTTCAGGAATACGGCTTCTCTGCGGCTGTCTTTTTCTCTTGCAGGCATTTATCGGGCATTTTTTTAGGCAGGCATGTCATTTTTTGTATTTAGTGTCTGGGGGGTCACAAAAGTGTACCTGTCAAGTTTCAGATCTGTAGCATGTCCAGAACCCCTAAAAAACAGCATTTTTCTTATATTTTCAGGAATACGGCTTCTCTGCGGCTGTCTTTTTCTCTTGCAGGCATTTATCGGGCATTTTTTTAGGCAGGCATGTCATTTTTTGTATTTAGTGTCTGGGGGGTCACAAAAGTGTACCTGTCAAGTTTCAGCTCTGTAGCATGTCCAGAACCCCTAAAAAACAGCATTTTTCTTATATTTTCAGGAATACGGCTTCTCTGCGGCTGTCTTTTTCTCTTGCAGGCATTTATCGGGCATTTTTTTAGGCAGGCATGTCATTTTTTGTATTTAGTGTCTGGGGGGTCACAAAAGTGTACCTGTCAAGTTTCAGATCTGTAGCATGTCCAGAACCCCTAAAAAACAGCATTTTTCTTATATTTTCAGGAATACGGCTTCTCTGCGGCTGTCTTTTTCTCTTGCAGGCATTTATCGGGCATTTTTTTAGGCAGGCATGTCATTTTTTGTATTTAGTGTCTGGGGGGTCACAAAAGTGTACCTGTCAAGTTTCAGCTCTGTAGCATGTCCAGAACCCCTAAAAAACAGCATTTTTCTTATATTTTCAGGAATACGGCTTCTCTGCGGCTGTCTTTTTCTCTTGCAGGCATTTATCGGGCATTTTTTTAGGCAGGCATGTCATTTTTTGTATTTAGTGTCTGGGGGGTCACAAAAGTGTACCTGTCAAGTTTCAGATCTGTAGCATGTCCAGAACCCCTAAAAAACAGCATTTTTCTTATATTTTCAGGAATACGGCTTCTCTGCGGCTGTCTTTTTCTCTTGCAGGCATTTATCGGGCATTTTTTTAGGCAGGCATGTCATTTTTTGTATTTAGTGTCTGGGGGGTCTAAAAAGTGTACCTGTCAAGTTTCAGCTCTGTAGTATGTCCACAACCCAAAAAAAACAGCATTTTTCTTATGATTTTTAGTAGAAAACTAATGCAGTGTCTTTCCAGCTGTCTTTTTTTCTTTCTGGCAAGCTGAAATATGATATGCCAAGGCAAACATGCCTATCAGTTGAGCTATGACACAGACAACACTGCACACATGGGGAAATATGTAAAACAAAAAACAGGAAAAGGAAATTAGGTGACGGTAACAAAACATGATATTGTGATTGGCCAAATAAAAAGTGACCTCGCGATGAGGTCGCGCCAAAGTCGCGCTAAGTCGCGCCAAAGTCGCACTGGAAGCGACGCTACTTTAGTGGTAGCGGCAGTGTAAACCAGCACTAAAACATCCAGTGTGTGAATACGATCAGGTATGATGTTTTATCGGTCAAGTAGTGTAAGGGTTACGCCCGTTGCCCGCTTCACAGTGACAGACCAAACTCTGACAGACCAAACTCCCCGTTTAACAGTCAGTCAGTCCATTTGCACAACCGCAAACTCCCAATTTGCACAAGGTTGGATACCAAGCTAGCCATGTCCCGTTCCTTGTCCTCACTGACATCATTGAAGGTCTCTTCCTCCACCCAGCCACATACAACACCAAGGGTCCCCGAAAGGTGAGAACAAGCCCCCTGGGACGCCTGCTGTGGCTGGTATTCCACCTCCTCAAAGCCACCTTCCTCCTCTGACTTCTCTTCTTCAGACTCCTCTCTCTGCGTTGCCACAGGTCCAGCAATTGACAACGACAAGGCTGCTTCTGGTGGTGATGAGGACCACAACTCTTCCTCTTCATGCTCATCTACAGCCTGATCCAGTACTCTTCGCAGGGCACGCTCCAGAAAAAACGCATATGGGATGAGGTCGATGATGTTGCCTTGGGTTCGACTGACCACCAGGGTTGTCATCTCCGCAAAAGGACGCATGAGCCTACAGCCATTGTTCATGAGCATTCAGTAACGCGGCCAAAAAATACCCAGCTCCGCAGGAAGAATGAAAGAAAATGAATGTTTTTTTTTATGAAAAATTATCCTGCGGATCGCTTTTGGTCTGTACACAATGAAGCAACGACCTTATCATCTGGGGTGTGCCAACACAATCCTAGAGGTGATCGCTTCATTGTGATACGCAAGCCCCTTCACCACGACAAGGTAACGATCACGAAGGGGAATTGACACATGTATGTGCCTTTTTTTTTGTTTTTTGTTTTTTTGCAGCCACAGTGTAGCACCAGAGGCCAGAAAAATTAGGCATGTACACATGCATGAAAAAGTAGGTATTGTTGCAGCCGCTGCTGTAGCAGCGGCCTGAAAAATTGAGGTTTTAAGGCAGAAAGTGCACTAAAACATTGCTGCTTGAACCGTAGTTGGTGGCGGAGACGTCACGTAAGTCATCCGGCATGCAGAGAATGATTATATACAGCAGCGTGTGGACCATTTTTAGGCCAAGGCATCTCAGTCATCACCAGGCCTTTTTTAGTCAAATGCATCCCCCACTGTCAGTCCCTTCGGGATCCATGCCTCATTCATCTTAATAAACGTGAGGTAATCAAGACTTTTTTGACCTAGGCGACTTCTCTTCTCAGTGACAATACCTCCTGCTGCGCTGAAGGTCCTTTCTGACAGCACACTTGAAGCGGGGCAGGCCAGAAGTTCAATGGCAAACTGGGATAGCTCAGGCCACAGGTCAAGCCTGCACACCCAGTAGTCAAGGGGTTCATCGCTCCTCAGAGTGTCGATATCTGCAGTTAAGGCAAGGTAGTCTGCTACCTGTCGGTCGAGTCGTTCTCTGAGGGTGGACCCCGAAGGGCTGTGGCGATGCATAGGACTAAAAAAGCTCCGCATGTCCTCCATCAACAAGACGTCTGTAAAGCGTCCTGTCCTTGCCGGCGTGGTTGTGGTGGTAGGAGGAGGATTACTTTCACCTCTTCCCCTGTTGGATTCCCGTTGTGCTGTGACATCACCCTTATACGCTGTGTAGAGCATAGTTTTTAACTTATTTTGTAGCTGCTGCATCCTTTGCGACTGCCGGTAATTGGGTAACATGTCACAGACTTTCTGCTTATACCGGGGGTCTAGTAGCGTGGCCACCCAGTACAGGTCGTTCTCCTTCAGCCTTTTTATACGAGGGTCTCTCAACAGGCATGACAGCATGAAAGACCCCATTTGGACAAGGTTGGATGCCGAGCTACTCATGTCCAATTCCTCGTCCTCACTGATGTCATTGAAGGTGTGTTCTTCCCCCCAGCCACGTACAACACCACGGGTACCAGATAGGTGACAACGAGCACCCTGGGATGCCTGCTGTGGTTGGTGTTCCTCCTCCTCAAAGCCACATTCCTCCTCTGACTCCTCTTCCTCACACTCCTCTTCCAGTGTTGCCGCAGGTCCAGCAATCGATGGTAAGGCTGTTTCTGGTGGTGGTGATGGTGACCACAACTCTTCCTCTTCCTCTTCACGCTCATCTACGGCCTGATCCAGCACTCTTCGCAGGGCACGCTCCAGGAAAAAAACATATGGGATGATGTCGCTGATGGTGCCTTCAGTGCGACTCACTAGGTTTGTCACCTCCTCAAAAGGACGCATGAGCCTACAGGCATTGCGCATGAGCGTCCAGTAGCGTGGCAAAAAAATACCCAGCTCCGCAGAGGCTGTCCTAGCACCCCGGTCATACAAATACTCGTTGACCGCTTTTTCTTGTTGGAGCAGGCGGTCGAACATTAGCAGTGTTGAATTCCAACGTGTCGGGCTGTCGCAAATCAAGCGCCTCACTGGCATGTTGTTTCGCCGCTGAATATCTGCAAAGTGCGCCATGGCCGTGTAGGAACGCCTGAAATGGCCACACACCTTCCTGGCCTGCTTGAGGACGTCCTGTAAGCCTGGGTACTTCTGCACAAAACGTTGCACAATCAGATTCAACACATGTGCCATGCACGGCACATGTGTCAACTTGCCCAAATTCAATGCCGCCAACAAATTGCTCCCGTTGTCACACACCACTTTGCCGATCTCCAGTTGGTGCGGGGTCAGCCACTGATCCACCTGTGCATTCAGGGCGGACAGTAGTGCTGGTCCGGTGTGACTCTCTGCTTTCAGGCAAGTCAACCCCAAGACAGCGTGACACTGTCGTATCCGGCATGTGGAATAGCCCCTGGGGAGCTGGGGGGGTGCAGTTGGTGTGGAGCAAGACGCAACAGCAGAAGAGGACTCAGCCGAGGAGGTTAGCATAGAGGATGGAGTAGGAGGAGTAGAGGAGGTGGCAGCAGGCCTGCCTGCAAGTCGTGGCGGTGTCACCAACTCCTCTGCAGCAGAGCCACGCATTCCATGCTTGGCAGCCGCCAGCAGGTTTACCCAATGCGCAGTGTACGTTATATACCTGCCCTGACCGTGCTTTGCAGACCAGCTATCAGTGGTCAGATGGACCCTTGCCCCAACACTGTGTGCCAGACGTGACATGATTTCTTTTTCCACAATAGAGTACAGGTTGGGGATTGCCTTTTGTGAAAAATAATTTCGGCCGGGTACCTTCCACTGCGGTGTCCCAATAGCGACAAATTTTTTGAAGGCCTCAGACTCCACCAGCTTGTATGGTAAAAGCTGGCGGGCTAAGAGTTCCGACAAGCCAGCTGTCAGATGCCGGGCAAGGGGGTGACTCTGCGAGATTGGCTTTTTGCGCTCAAACATTTCCTTCACAGACACCTGACTGTGGGCAGGTGACGAGCAGGAACTGCTGAAGGTGAGAGGCGGAGGGGCGGGTTGTTGATAGGGGGCATGGAGGACAGCAGTGGTTGACGTGGCTGAAGATGCTGGACCAGGAGGAGGATGGTGGCTTTCAGTTTGTGTGCTGCTTTTACTCATGTGTTGATCCCATAGGCGTTTGTGATGTGAGATCATGTGCCTTCGCAAAGCAGTTGTACCTAGGTGGGTGTTGGACTTCCCACGACTCAGTTTCTTTTGGCACAGGTTACAAATGGCATCGCTGATATCAGAGGCAGACACACAAAAAAAATGCCACACTGCTGAGCTTTGCAAGGACGGCATTCTGGTGGTGGCAACAGCTTGCGTTGATTGGCGTGCTGTCTGGCTGACCCCGGGTGCCGAATCTACATGCTGTCTGACTGCGCCACTAGCTCCTTGCGATGACCTCCTCCCCCTGCTTCCAACTCGTCTCCTCCTCCTCTCTGTCTCCCCATCTGAACTTTCCCCCTCTTCTTCTGCTCTTCGAGTAGGCACCCAGGTGACATCCACAGACACATCGTCATCATCAGCCGCTTCACTTGACAACTCAGCAAAGGCAGCAGCAGCAGGTACAACATCATCATCATCACAATGTACGTCCATGTGTATAATGCTGCCTGACTGAGACATATCCCCGTTATCTACATCCTCTGGCACTAATAGTTGCGCATCACTTATTTCTTCAAACTGATGTGAAAATAACTCCTCTGACGGATCAAGTGAAGCGGCTGTGGTGCTAGTGTTGGTGGTGGTGCCGGCGGGCTGGCGAGTGGTAAATTGAGAGGTGCCCGAAGCTGAGCTGGAGGAGGATGGTGCATTAAGGTTCCGAGCGGAAGCTGTAGACGATTGGGTGTCCTGTGTAAGCCAGTCAACTATGGCCTCAGAATTTTTTGAGTTCAGGGGCTGTGGGGGCCTCTGAACACTGGGCATTATTCTAGAGCCTAAGGAAATCACAGCACCACGACCACGACGGCCCTTGCGGGGTGGCCTGCCTCTGCCTGTCATTTTTTTTTTAATGTGTTGTTACTGTTGTACTATGAGTGCAAGCTGCTGTGCCACCTTATATATCAGTGGTGGGTGGGCAGTGGCACAGTACACTCTCTGTGGACCTGACAGCAGTCACTGGCACCCAGGCAACTGCAATTTAAAAAATATATATATTTTTTTTTACTTTGCAAGCTGCTGTGCCACCTTATATATCAGTGGTGGGTGGGCAGTGGCACAGTACACTCTCTGTGGACCTGACAGCAGTCACTGGCACCCAGACAACTGCAATTTAAAAAATATATATATATTTTTTTACTTTGCAAGCTGCTGTGCCACCTTATATATCAGTGGTGGGTGGGCAGTGGCACAGTACACTCTCTGTGGACCTGACAGCAGTCACTGGCACCCAGGCAACTGCAATTTAAAAAAATATATATATATTTTTTACTTTGCAAGCTGCTGTGCCACCTTATATATCAGTGGTGGGTGGGTGGGCAGTGGCACAGTACACTCTCTGTGGACCTGACAGCAGTCACTGGCACCCAGGCAACTGCAATTTAAAAAAATATATATATTTTTTTTACTTTGCAAGCTGCTGTGCCACCTTATATATCAGTGGTGGGTGGGCAGTGGCACAGTACACTCTCTGTGGACCTGACAGCAGTCACTGGCACCCAGGCAACTGCAATTTAAAAAAATTTATATTTTTTTTTTACTTTGCAAGCTGCTGTGCCACCTTATATATCAGTGGTGGGTGGGCACACAGTGGCACTGCAGTGGGCACAGTACACTCTGTGGACCTGACAGTCACTGGCAGCCCAGGCAACTGCAATAATAAAAAATATTTTTTTTTTCAATTTATTGCAACAAGATGCTGTGCCAACGTATATATATCAGTGGTGGGCAGTGCACTGCAGTGGGTACAGTGCACTCTGTGGACCTGACACAGCACTCACTGCAATTATGACAGAGAAAAAAAAAATATTTTTTAAAATGCCAGGTACTGTGCCTGTGCCACCCGAAATGAGTGTGGTGTGCACACAGTACAGTCTGTGGTAGGTCTGTGGCCTCTCACACACAGCGGGCAGGCAACTGCAGTGTACAATAGATATATATATATATATATATATAAAGAAAAAAATCTATTACCTTACCAGCCCTTGAAAGGGCTTTTGGGGACACTATATATATATATATATATGTATATATATAAAAATAAAAAAATCCTCAATTACCAGCCCTTAAAAGGGCTTTTGGGGACACTAGATAGATATAGATATATATATATATATGAAGAAACAACTCAATTACCAGCCCTTAAAAGGGCTTTTGGGGACGCTAGGTATATATATATATATATATATAAAAAAAAAAAAAAACACAAATACCAGCCCTTAGAAGGGCTTTTTGGGGTGCTGATATTACAGCAGTAGTGGACCAAGAACACTGCAAGACCAGGAACACTGACTAACTGTCCCTAGCTTAACAGCAGCAGCAGCAGCAGCAGCTCTCTCCCTATTCTCACTACACACACTGCTTCAGAATGATCTAAGATGGATGCTGCCCTTGCTTATTTATAGGAGGTGGGAGGGTGTGGGAGGGAGGTACGCTGATTGGCTGGAAATGTGTCTGCTGACTGTAAAGTTCAGGGTCAAAGTTTGCCTCAATGATGTCTTATGGGGGGCGGACCGAACATCGCATATGTTCGCCGGCAGCGGCGAACGCGAACATGCTAAGTTCGCCGGGAACTGTTCGCCGGCGAACAGTTCTATACATCTCTACTAAGAATATGCACTGATACTGTACTAATGACACTGTCAGGGAAGGGGTTACCAGGGGCGATCAAAGGGTTACGTGTGTCTCTAGGGGGTGCTTTCTAACTGAGTGGGGGATGAACTCACTAGGTGAACACAGAGACCTGCGTTCCTGAATAAACAAGGCAGACTGCCTTCCTGTCTCTATGGGGACAATTGCGGATGGCCGGCGGACATTGCATCCACCAGACCCGCTAAATGGCTTCCCCTCTGGCCAATCAGTGCCCCCACTGGCAATTGCATGAAATGACGCACAGGTACGTCGTTTTGTTCAATAGAGCTGACCTGCTGCCATTAAAACTACGGCGGCTGGTCCGCAAGTGGTTAAAGTGCAATCTGCACATCCTACATTAAATTGGATGCATAAGGTGTGACAAACAGTTAAAACTCTTTTAGAAATTGTTGGATACACCATATATACTCCACTTTGGTCCAGTGATACATTGGCAGGACTTTCTTGACTGGAAGGCCTTTTGAGGTGGGAAAGAGCAGGAATCACAGCTCTGTCTCAGCTTTATTTTGATAGAACCCTAAAATCTTTTCATCAATTGCGTTCAGACTTTAACATGGAACAGCATTGGTTCTATCAATATTTACAATTACGTCATGCACTTCGTGGACAGGGCTTGATTCCGTCCACCTCCATCCACAGATGGGAGAAAGATCTGGATCCCCTCTCCGATGATCTTTGGGACGAGGTGCTGCAGAAAAGTCTGATTATTTCACTTTCTCCATCCCATAGAGTAACATAGCTCTTTATTTTGCATAGAGTGTATCGTACACAAGCATTTTTACATAAAATAGGCTGCAGGGAGAACTCACACTGTGCTAGATGTGGTCATCCACATGGTAATCTCATACATTTACTGTGGAGATGTCCAAAGCTTAGGCATTACTGGCAGAGGGTTATCTTCTTTTTTTGTGTGTTGTGTGTTCACGTTTGTCTTTTTTTATGTGGTGGTATGCTTTATTAACTGCACGATTAGTACGGTGTAGGTCCTCGGGCCTGCCCTGAACGTCTTGGGAGGGGGTGGATATGGCCTTCTGGCTTAGTTCGCCCTCTCTCATGGGGTCTCCCTTCGGGGGAGCCCCGCCTAGTACTTGGGGTGGGCTGTTTCGGCAGTCCCCCTGGAGAACGGGGTCTGCCTGGTCTCGGCTGGGCAGGCCATAGTGAGTACCTCAATCCCTGTTTGGAGTCTTGCGCCCCGGGGGAATCAGGGTCAGGGCCCTTCCTTCTCGGAGGAGGGCCATGTGTACGCCTAGTGCACTTTTTGTGTGTCTCACGTTTGCGTGTGTGCACTTTTTTATGCACCGGGTGTTAGTTCAAATGTGTTTCACACACCACGGCCTTGAAAAATAAATAAATAAATAAATAAAAAATCATATGGTATTTCCCTAACCCTTGATCCTATTTTATGTATCCTGGCATATGTTGAGCTAGATGGACTTTTGCCTTTTTTCAACCCATGTAACTATGTTGAATCCAATACATTGGACTCAAAGTTAATTGTTGCAGTTCTAAGAGCTCTTTTTATTGCACTAAAACTGATTACTTCAAGATGGGAATCCTTTACTCTGCCATCAGTAGATGAGTGGAAATCCAAAGTGAATAAATATATTTCGTTTGAGAATACACGTACCTCTCTGGCAATGCTCTACATAAGTTTGCTACAATATGGTCTAGTTCAGGGGTGTCAAACTCGATATCATTCTGGCCGCATCACCATTATGGTCGCCCTCAGAGGGCCAGTTCTATCTGTAGCCCAGCACTATCAGGAGTAAAGAGCCCCTACCCTCCCTTACATCACAGTGCATCCCCTTTACCATGTGCTGCTGCTGGGAAGAAGCTGGAGGCAGAGCTGGGAAGCAGCAACTGCAGGGTCTGGAGGAGGGCTGGAGTCAGCTGCCGGAGTCTGCTGAATGCTGAGACCAGTGGAGGCACAGAGGAGGGGTGCTGTGGCTGCACAGAGAGGTGCAGTATCTGTAGGAGGAATTGTGTCCTCTCTGCTGCCAACTATTGAGTAGGGGGGGGGTGTCCTCTATGCAGCTGCAGAGGGAAGCACAGGATCTGGCAGAGGAGTTCTGTCCTCTCTGCTGCCATCTGCTGAGAGAAGATGGGGGTAGAGATGAGGGAGACGCAGGAGGGGTGCAAGGGCCACATGAAAGGGCCTAGAGTGCCGGATTCGGCCTGCGGGCCTTGTGTTTGACACCTGTGGTCTAGTTCAATAGACACAATGGGCCTGTCTATTACTCTTTGATGAGAAAGTTGCTTTTATTTTTAATTTTGGGATATTTATTAGTTTGCTAAGTATGTTAGAGGGGTACAGGTGTTACATTGATATATTTATTCAATGGTAACTTGTGGGCTTAGTGCTGTATTTTATTTTATTTTATTTTCTATTGCTATTTTGTTTTCATTTTTCTATTTGTATTTTGCGTGACAGTGTGTTTCTGTGTTATTCTGTACTTGTAAATAAAATTTGATTTAAAAAAAAAAAGAGCAAGGGCACGTTGATGGGAATGCCTTATCACGTGCATCAGCGTGCCTTGGCATGGGTCCTTAAAGCTTAGTTTGCTCACAGGCTTTGGTGGGCAAACATTAAACAACTTCACCTACTAGGGGTGTCACATGTAACAGAAGCAGAGTATTTTAATATTCTGTTAACAATAATTTTCTAGAGTTGGGGCAGTAGAGCTGGTATGAGTTCTCTTCAGAAGCAATGTATTATAACACATTTGGTCATTAATTATCAGGGCTTGGAGCAGTGAGACTGGCATGAGCGCTGTTCAAACGCAACATTTTATAACACTTTTGTGTTATAATACACTTAGAACAGTAAGAGTAGCATGACCACGGACATCTCCATTGAGTTTTGCCATCTATGGACTTTTCCCCTAAGGACTACTGCTGTGCAGGTATGCTGGGGCAGCCACAGTTAGGTGTAGTCAACTGCTTTGAGCCTGATCTGGTTTATTCAAGGGGTGCAAGTTGGTTCTTGATGTATTCCCAAGAACCTGGGTCTGTAACAACACTATGGCATATGTGTAACATCACTATAAAAAAAGTTAACTCTAAAAAGTTAAAAAAAAGGTAACTGAAAGGAAGAATAGCTAAAGTAACCAGTCATTTGGTGTGCTTCCTTGTTAGGTGACAGGTCCTCTGGTAGTGAGGGGATCGGTGTTCTGATTCCCTCCGTAGCTGTCTGTCTCCTCAGGTCACCAGGAGCAGACTAATGGTATGGAGATCTAGTCCTGATTACTAGGTACGGGAACAAAAGAGTTAACTTAAGACACGCATGAGACCCGTGCTATGTGTCCGGCGAGGTTTTATTCCATTACTGGGAGTGAGGTAACAGATGGACAATAACAGCAGCCATCCAATGACGGAGTGATCACTTTGTAAACAAACCGGGGTCATGCCCAGTTCAGCTCTTTCCTCTCCTCCAACCGATACAGCCCGTGAGGAGAGAGATCATTTGCAGCAACGTAAGTCTGATTGATTTTTGTGTGCCCTACAGTGCCATCAAATCTACTACAGTGCTCATCAGTGTCCTACGGTGCCACTACAGTGCTCATCAGTGCCCTACGATGACATTACAGTGCTCATCAGTGCCAATACAGTGCTCATCAGTGCCCTACAGTGCCAGCAGTGCCCTAGAGTGCTTATCAGTGCCACCAGTGCCCTACAGTGGAGATCAGTGCCATCAGTGAAACTGTATCAGTGCTCATCGGTGACCTACAATGCCACCAGTGCCCTACAATGCACATCAGTACACTAGAGTGCCTTCAGTGCCACTACAGCACTCATCAGTGCCATCAGTGAGTGCTCATCAGGGACCTGCAGTTCCATCAGTGTCCTACAGTGCTCCTCAGTGCCACTAAAGTGCTCATCAGTGTCACTACAGTGCTCATCAGTGCCATTACAGTGCCCTATAAGTGCTCATCAGTGCCACTACAGTGCTCATTAGTGCCACTACAGTGCCCTATTAGTGCCCATCAGTGCCCACTAGTGCACATCAGTGCCCATCAGTGAGGGCTCAGCAGTGCCACCCAATCAGTGGATCCTCATCAGCGCCCGTCAGTGCCACTTCATCAGTGCCATCTAAACAGTGCAGCCTCAGTGTAGTTCACCCTCATCAGCACCCTCATCATACCCCGCAATTGTAGTCAGGAAATAAGATGTGTAATTTATGCTCCTAAAACCCCTGAAGGTGCTACTTGGATGTTGGGCCTCTGTATGTTGCCAAGCTGTGTAAAAGTGTCACACATGTGGTATTGCCATACTCAGGAGGAGTAGCAGAATGTATTTTGGGGTGTAATTTTTAGTATGTACATGCTGTGTGTTGGAAAAATCTTATAAAAGTACAACTTTGTGTAAAATTTTGTTTTCATTTTCTTTCCACATTTTACAAAAACTTATGGAAAAAATGACATGTTTAAATGACTCAATATGCCTGATAGAATATACATTGGGGTGTTTGCTTTCCAAAATGGGGTCATTTTGTGGGCATTTCCATTGTCCTGGTGCTCCAGAGCCTTCAAAAGTGTCTTAGGTAGTCAAGAAATTAGATGTGTCATTTATGTCCCTAGGACACCTGATGGTGCTACTTGGATGTTGGGCCTCTCTATGTGACCATGCTGTGAAAAGGTTTCACACTTGTGGTATTGCCATACTCAGGAGGAGTAGCAGAATGTGTTTTGGGGTGCAGTTGCAAGTATGCCTATGCCATGTGAGGGACATAACCTGTTATTGTGACAATATTGTGGGGGAAAAAAACTTAATTTTCCAAAGAATTGTGGGAAAAAATGACAACTTCAAAAAACGTATTACTCCTCTAACTAAATACCTTGGAATTTCTACTTTCCAAAAAGGGATAATTTGGGGGTATTTGTACTGTCCTGGTCTGTTAGTGTCCCAAAAAATGAAACAGGCCTTCAGTACATCAGGTGTGATCAATTTCCAATGATTGGCGCCATAGCGTGTAGACTCTTTAACCACTTAAGCCCCGGAAGATTTTACCCCCTTCCTGACCAGGGCCTATTTTGTGATTCGGCACTGCGTGAATTTAACGGACAATTGCACGGTCGTGCGACGCTGTACCTAAACGAATTTGACGTCCTTTTTTTCCCACAAACAGAGCTTTCTTTTGATGGTATTTGATCACCTGTGCGATTTTTTGATCATGCACTATAAACAAAAAAAGAGCGTCAATTTTGCGAAAATAACAATATTTTTGTTTTTATATGAAATTCCCCCAAAAAAATTTAAAAATCAAAATATTTTTATATATGTTTGGTAAAAAAAATTGCAAAAAGCGTATTTTGATTGGTTTGCGCAAAAGTTATTGCGTTTACTAACAAAGGGAAAGATTTTGGTCATTTTTGTTGTTTTTTTTTTTAACGCGTAATGGCGGCGATCTGTGATTTTTTTTTTTTGCGGGACTGCGACATTGGGGCGGACAGATCGGACCCTTGACTGACATTTTTGGGGTTGCCAGTGACATTACTACAGTAATAAGTGCTATACATATGCACTGTTACTGTAAAAATGACACTGGCAGTGAAGGGGTTAACTTTTTTTGAGAGGGAGAGGTTAAGTGTGTCCCTAGGGGTGTGTTTCTAACTGTGATACACTTGATGTGTAAGAACAGTGATCAACGGTCCTACATAGCAGAACCGTATGATCACCATTCTTACACAGGGGAGACTGACAGGCGGCTATGTTTACATTAGCCGCCTGCCTTTCTCCCGGTGTAACAGACAATCGCGAGTGCCTGGCGGACATCGGGTCCGTTGGGCACACGCGCGGGAGAGTCCGTGACCGTGCGGGAGCGGGAGCGCGCCTCCGGTGGCGCGTGCTCGCTCCCTAGAGCCTCACAGGCTAGCGACATAGCCCTACGTCGCTTTGCCTGTGAGGGGCTGACCGCCGCCGTAAATAGTCGTGCGGCGGTCAGCAAGTGGTTAACCTTCACAAAGACCAAATAATATAATCTGGTTTGGGTTATTTTACCAAAGATATGTAGCGGCAGGGCCGCTGATAGGGGGGGGGACCACCAGCCCTCTTGTAGGGGGCCCAAGCACACAGGGGGGTCCACACAGAGAGGGGGATTAGTGATGGACAACAAATACAGAAATCTTCCTCCAGCACCTGAATCTGATCTGTCCCTCTCCCTGCTATCAGCTTTTATCTGTTGAGAAAGAGACAGTTGTCCCTCACTAATCCCCCTCCCTGTGTGGGCCCCCCTCCCAGCACTCATCTCATCTTCTTTTTTATTTAATATAGTTTTTTTTTTTAGATTTAGCAGGAATTATGGGAGTTATGTTATATTTGTGTCTGATAATAGTGATTTTGATTTTGTTGTAATTTTAGCTAAATATATCTTTAATATTTTCTTGGGGGGGCTCTGCCAGGTAGTCTGTACGGGGCCCCGCAATTTCTAACAGCAGCCCTGTGTAGCAGTATAAATTTTAGCCAAAATGCATTTTTTTTTTTTAACAAAATTTTCAGTCTTTTTTTAATTATGGCGCAAAAAGGAAAAATCTCAGAGGTGATTAAGTTAGTAATATTCTCATAACATACAAGTCAACGGGAAAGCAAAAGCAGCTTAAAGCTGATGATGCAAGTCAGAAGGGGTCAAATACACTTATCAGTATAGGATCTCAGAAGTGTCTCCAATTTAAGGGGAATGTAATAAAGGGAAAGCAAACTTTTTAGTCTTTTGAAACATTGGCCCTAGGAATGATACAAGCTTTATTTAAAAGATCATGCAAAACATAACAATTATCACAGAATACTCATTACATGTTACAACACATGCACATGATACATTTGTTTGAAGGCATACCTTTCCAGGACAGAGGAAGAGGTGCTTCTATAAAGGACAAAAGGAAAATTTTCTACACTGACCTTCCCATTGGATCCCACATTTTGTTTTAAATTTGTCCCATTTCCTTGGTTAAGGCTTCACCCAGATCCATCCATCTATGAGAATGTCTTCCTGGTTGTGATCATATTGTTTGCACATGCACGTGTAAAAGAATGAATATTCTGATCATTCCCGAAGAAGCAGGCTTTGACCTGTGAAACGCATTGAATGTGATGAATAAGATTCCACCTTCCTTCTCTTTGATTGTAATCAATGATTGGAACCATCTATGTACAGTATAATATGGATGATATTCCCTTATAAAAAAATGTTAATGTTGACAACCTGTGCAATGGACATTAAAGCGGAGTTCCGGCCTCAAAGTCGATAAAAAATCGAATTTGGGCCATCCGCTTGCTAAGGGGAACCTGAAAAAGAAATGGATAATGGCGATTTTTTTTTTTGGTCACTTACCTTATTATAGAAGAAAATATACTCACCTTCCTTGCACTTCCTCCCTCTGAGGCCGCGGCCCGCGCCGTCACCTCCGGTTTGCGATGATTCCTGGGGGCTGAACGTCATCGCTCCCAGGAATCAATGCGCCTGCACAGTGCAGTGCATTGTGGGACTCCGACGTCGTGAAGAGGACACGGAAGAGGACACGAAGAGGAACGCTGCGGCTTCAGCTGCCCACACCTGAGATGGCAGCGCTGGAGAAGAAATTTTCAAGGTAAGGTTTCTTCTAAGGTAAGTGTGACCCGGGACAGTTCAGAGGCTATCCATTATGGAATGTACTAGCCCTGACTGTTCCGGGGGTATTTTTAGCTAAAAAGTTACCCCCGAGGCCGGAGCTCCGCTTTAATTGTTTTTAATTTTGATTTTAATTGATCAAATACAATTTGGATATTTTTATATGTAGTGGCGTGGTACCATTAAAGTCCTAAATAGATGTTTTTGGAGGTATTTCATTTATGCAAAAGATACCTTCACATTTCTGTCCAAAATAAAAAGAAAGTTTACCTGAAGTTCCTCTTTTAATGTCTTGATAGACCAGTGGAGGAAACCCAGTATACACAGACACCTTCATCGGTAACCTGTACCATGCTTTGATTTGGGACGTGGTATGTAGGGGTCTTTTGAGGATTGTAATGTCACATGTGTAGCACCCTCCTAGATAGGTAGGTGCCAGGTAAAGCATTTATTGCTCCTGCTGCTTATCAGGGGAGCCTGATCTGTTAGGTTGCCTGTCACATGTTTCCAGGTGTGATTCACTGGGTCTGAGGGAGTGTCCCCACTGCATCCAATGAGGGAGCTTGTTGGACAGTGGAGGAAACCTAGCCAGTGACACATCATGCTTTATGGCAGTCCCAGTGGGAAGACATTCTCGCAGTGCATCCTGGGATTGACCATAAATACTGAGGGGACATCTGACAGGGCGTCTTTGGTGGGAAGCAGAGTCCCAGGAGGAGGTGGACGGCTGGTCTCTCCTCCTGCAGTGGGCGAGGAAGGTGGTCTTAGGCAGTCGACCTAGTGAACCAGGTGTGGAGCTGAGCTGCAGAGGATCCGGTGTAACTGAGGGTGGAGCTGCTGGCAGAGTCTTTTGGGAAAACAGTGTCCGTGAGTACTGAGGGACCTGCCAAAGGGTCAGCCCAGGAAGGGGGACCACTCCAGTGAAATCAGGGGATCAAGGAGCTAGCTCACATGGAGAGTATGACAGTAAAGGGGGTGCCACGTAGAAAACCCTGAAGAATAGGAACAAAGGGGGTGCCAGGAAGGGCCCTGAAGAGTGATCTGCAGTACAGTACGGCTTATCTAAAGCGGTTCATTTATTACTACTTCAACGCTATTGACAAGGTGAAGCAGCGGCCTTGCCGCACTCAAGTACAGTTAAACATCCCAGGAAATTAAGTATAGTTTATTCAAGCTGGAGTATCCCACTCATTCCCTTCCCCTATCCAAGTTCTCAATAAAACCACAAAAAAAATCAAAATCCCTAGTATGTTTCTTGACTAAGCCAGTAACTTTGAAGTTGCTGAACTATTGTACTGTTGCTATGGGTAACCCAGGGGAACCCGTCACCAGCAGCTCCCCAGGGAGTAGTGCTACACATGTATTGTTTTAAAGTTTCTCTTCTCTTTGGACACTATGTTAAGCGCCCTTTTTTTAACATATGTACCAAAAAACTTTGGATCTTTTTTTATAAAAATTGTTTTGGTCTCATGTGGGTGCCAGTAAAGTCCATCAGCTGCAGGACTAGCTCTTGCAATTGTTTTTGTCTGGTATATTTTTGGGATGTGGCACACGTAGAGGTCTCCTATTTTTCTAATCCTGATAGAGTTGTGGGAACCTGGACCTACAAAGCTGTTTATGGTCTCAGCAGCTTTTTTACATTAAAGTGGAGTTCCGGCCTATTTCGCAACTTTAGTGATTCCTGGAGTGCTCGCTATGCTGATCAACAATTGGGCATTTTCAATTTTTTTCGGGAGTCCCTTTCCTTATTTTCAGGGCATTTTTGATTGTACTTCCTTCTTCTCCCCCCTCTGTGGCCACGGCCACCGACATCACTTCCGCCTTTGCATTGCATCCTGGGAGCTGTTTGTCATCACTCCCAGGAGGCTGGAATCAGGAAGAACTCCCAGAACACTCCCTGGAATCAGGAAGAACTCCCAGAACACTCTCTGGAATCAGGAAGAACTCCCAGAACACTCTCTGGAATCAGGAAGAACTCCCAGAACACTCATTGGAATCAGGAAGAACTCCCAGAACACTCTCTGGAATCAGGAAGAACTCCCAGAACACTCCCTGGAATCAGGAAGAACTCCCAGAACACTCCCTGGAATCAGGAAGAACTCCCAGAACACTCTCTGGAATCAGGAAGAACTCCCAGAACACTCCCTGGAATCAGGAAGAACTCCCAGAACACTCCCTGGAATCAGGAAGAACTCCCAGAACACTCTCTGGAATCAGGAAGAACTCCCAGAACACTCCCTGGAATCAGGAAGAACTCACAGAACACTCCCTGGAATCAGGAAGAACTCCCAGAACACTCCCTGGAATCAGGAAGAACTCCCAGAACACTCCCTGGAATCAGGAAGAACTCCCAGAACACTCTCTGGAATCAGGAAGAACTCCCAGAACACTCATTGGAATCAGGAAGAACTCACAGAACACTCCCTGGAATCAGGAAGAACTCCCAGAACACTCCCTGGAATCAGGAAGAACTCACAGAACACTCCCTGGAATCAGGAAGAACTCCCAGAACACTCCCTGGAATCAGGAAGAACTCACAGAACACTCCCTGGAACCAGGAAGAACTCCCAGAACACTCCCTGGAATCAGGAATAACTCCCAGAACACTCCCTGGAACCAGGAAGAACTCCCAGAACACTCCCTGGAATCAGGAAGAACTCACAGAACACTCCCTGGAATCAGGAAGAACTCCCAGAACACTCCCTGGAACCAGGAAGAACTCCCAGAACACTCCCTGGAATCAGGAATAACTCCCAGAACACTCCCTGGAACCAGGAAGAACTCCCAGAACACTCCCTGGAATCAGGAAGAACTCACAGAACACTCCCTGGAATCAGGAAGAACTCCCAGAACACTCCCTGGAATCAGGAAGAACTCCCAGAACACTCCCTGGAATCAGGAAGAACTCACAGAACACTCCCTGGAATCAGGAAGAACTCCCAGAACACTCCCTGGAATCAGGAAGAACTCCCAGAACACTCCCTGGAATCAGGAAGAACTCACAGAACACTCCCTGGAATCAGGAAGAACTCCCAGAACACTCCCTGGAATCAGGAAGAACTCCCAGGAACACTCTCTGGAATGAGGAAGAACTCCCAGAACACTCCCTGGAATCAGGAAGAACTCCCAGAACACTCCCTGGAATCAGGAAGAACTCACAGAACACTCCCTGGAATCAGGAAGAACTCCCAGAACACTCCCTGGAATCAGGAAGAACTCCCAGAACACTCCCTGGAATCAGGAAGAACTCACAGAACACTCCCTGGAATCAGGAAGAACTCCCAGAACACTCCCTGGAATCAGGAAGAACTCCCAGGAACACTCTCTGGAATCAGGAAGAACTCCCAGAACACTCCCTGGAATCAGGAAGAACTCCCAGAACACTCCCTGGAATCAGGAAGAACTCCCAGAACACTCCCTGGAATCAGGAAGAACTCCCAGAACACTCCCTGGAATCAGGAAGAACTCCCAGGAACACTCCCTGGAATCAGGAAGAACTCCCAGGAACACTCCCTGGAATCAGGAAGAAGGACACAGCAGATGCGGCTTCAGATGCCCACGTCTAAGATGGCCGCGCCCAGACTGCGTTTTTAAAAGTAAGATTTTGACTAAAATCCGATACTTTACACCTTGTAAGTATGAGAATAGCGGTTCTGTAAAGGGCGATGGATTAGTATTTTAGGGATATTTTTAGTTAAAAAAGGTATTTGAGGCTGGAACTCCGCTTTAAGTAAGTTGTGTTTTAGCATTCACATCATTCTGCTCCTTAGACTAATATAGTAGGCAAAGCAGTATCATCATTAGTTATTGAAGAGCTGTAATTACAAGACCCAGATTTCATTAGCAAAGATTTATGCTCATAATATACCTGCCCAACTACATAATAATAAGGCAGAATTGTGTATTAAAATGCACATCTGAGGGAACCAAATAATTAAAGAAGAACTCTAGTCTAATTAAAGAATTGAAATAATCGAATTAAAAATTGGGTTTGGTTTTTAAATAAAAATAAGTAAATAGTTAATGCCTATTTTTCATGCAGCTGAAGATCTGCTAGTATGCTCAATTGGTGCCTGGCACCATTACTAGATTTTGAAGTTTGAACTTCAGCTCATGCAGGATTAGAGCAGGGATAGTTCTCATCATGGTAGCTGCATTTTTTCTGGTTTAGGCCTACTATATATACAGGAAAGGACTGGCTTTACACAAAAAACAAATACAAAGGGAGCTTTGATTTCAAAACTCAAGCCAAGCACTGACATGCAGCTGACTTTTCTACATGACTGATGCCCCAGGAGATATTTTTGAAATGGGAGGAGGCATCTACCTGTCCCTACAGGGATGGCATATACCTTTTCCAACCACCTACCTAGTTAACGCTATTTCTGTCTTCTTTTTCATTGCTACGGCTGTAAAATGTGAGAATATTTACTCCTCCTTGGCTACAGAGCAGCTCTGCTTTCTTTATATTGCAGATGATGGTCTTGGTTACTGGGAAAATGCCCAGGGCTTCTGTGTAATAGTGAGAGGTTTGGCATTGTCCAGTCTTTAAAGGGTTAAAGCAGAGTTCCACCCTAAAATTAAACTTACCTCCATCTTCTTCCTCTCTGTCACCTGAAAAACAAATGGATACTTGCAATTTTTTTTTTTTTTACTTACCTCGTTTAGAAGAAAATATACTTATCTTACTTCCTCTTCCTCCCCTCGGCAGCCACGGGGATTCGTCACTTCCTGGCTTTGCAATGATTCCTGGGAGCTGAACGTCATCGCTCCCAGGAATCAATGCGCCTGCACCGGCCCCGACGTCAGTTCCGGTGTAGGCGCCGTCATACCTTGCTAAACAGCTTCTGGGCATGCCCAGAAGCTGTGCAGGGATGACGCTGACGCACCGGAAGTGACGGCGGGGCCGGCGCAGTGCATCGTGGGACCGAAGAAGACAGAAGAGGATGCAGAAGAGGATCGCGCTGGCTTCAAGCTGCCCACACCTGAGATGGCAGCGCTGGACAATACATTTTCAAGGTAAGTATTTCTCCTAAAAGGTAAGTGCAACCTGGGACAGATCAGAGGCTAGCCATTGTGGAATGTACTAGCCCTGACTGTCCAGGGGGTATTTTTATTAAAAAAAATGTTCACTGGGTGGAACCCCGCTTTAACTCAAGTCCTCTTTCTAAACTTTTTACAGTACACATTGTGTTAACAGTTGACACCTTAGCATGGTGCAAGCTTGGGTCACCAGATGAGGGAAAAGAATAGTAACCAGTGCATAGTTGCCAACATTTGAAAAAAAATTCCAGGTACACTTTGCAGCACAGCTATCAATTACTTACCACACCCACTTCCCTGGAGCTCCGCCCACTCCACATAATTATTCTCCACCTAATTATCATCAAATTATAGGGTCTACTCAAAAGAGAGAATTACAGGGAATTGAAAAGGGAATTTCAAACTTAAGGCCAAAGTAGCAGAGCTGGAATAATTCTCCCATTCAGCTGCACTACTTCTTCCTAAAGTTTAAAATTCTCATCACAATTCCCTGCAATTCTAAAGTGTCAAATGTGCTCAGGTGTGACCATAGAAAAAATGTAATGTGTAAGGTGCAAGGTGTAATGAAGTACGATAAAACCTAATTATACTATCTGGCATAATTAGGTTTTATCGTACTTATTTGCACCTTGCACTTTATTTATATTTACATATTACATTTTTTGTATGGTCACACCTGAGCACATTTGACACTTTATTCACGTGTCATGGTATCAGATATTTTTGCACAATTTGATTGTTGCTTTCATCCTACCTACCTTTTCATCCTGTCTCTCCAAGGGGCCTTCTCTGCTCTGCTGTGGCGACCGGTGCCGACGAGGCGCTGGCGAGAACAAGTGCCTATGATTACAAAATGGCGCCGGGCGGCAGCATTACGTAACTGCGCATGCGCGCGCCTGACCATGCTTGTATGAGGTTTCCCGAGCCCGGCAGGCATCGGAACGGCGCATGCGCAGTTGCGGTATCAGCCTGCAACTATTTTTTTACGGGCACCGGCTGCCCGTAACAGGCACTTACAGGCAGCCCGATTAACGGGCGCTTGCTGGGACAATGTAAATTACCCGGGACAGGCTCCTATTTGCAAGGACTGTCCTGGCAAAAATGGGACAGTTGGCAAGTATGCCAGTGGTTAAGCTTTCCACAAGCTGCATTGAATAGACCAGGAGTAGGCAACCTTGGCAAACTACAAATCCCATCATGCCTCTGCCTCTAGGAGTCATGCCTATGGCTAACAAAGTCCTGCAATGCCTCACAGAACTGGTAGTTAACAGCTGAACTGCAGTGGTTGCCCACCCCTGGAATAGACCATGGAATAGACCATGGAATAGACCATGGAATAGACCATGGAATTTGGGTGGCCGGACCAGCTTGCTAGGAATTTCTTATGCTGTGCTAATTTGCCCAAAGGTCTATCTATGGTGACTTGAAGCCAAACATTTTTTTGAACAAAAACTGAAAAATTAGAAACTCTAAAACCTCTGTTATGTTTTTTATTGCTGTATCTGACCCCTTTGGAGAGATTTCATATAATTTCCTACTTGTCCATGCCTCCCAACTTTTTGAGATAGTAAAGAGGGACACCTATTTGCAAAAGTATATAGACATAAGACACGCCCCTTGCCATGCCACCTTAAAGGAGAATTTTATAAATGATTAGTTAAACCAATAAGTGCTTTTTTTTTTTAACCACTACTTTTCCTTTATACTGGTTTTTGAAATTTAAAAATGCAGCAATTTAGACATTGGATCAAAGGATTAGCGCTGGGAAATACTTTTTGAAAGATAAAACATCCATTTTATATACAACTATATAGATCAGACCAAAATGAGGGACAAATGAGGAGGAAAGAGGGACAGAGGGACTTTGTTCCAAATCAGAGACACTCCCTCGAAACACAGTTTCGGAGCTTTGCTTGTCTGACAGAGGTCCAAACACTTGCAACACTAATGCCCCGTACACACGTGCAGATTGTCGGCCGAAAATGTTCGGCCGCCGAACGATCGGCCGATTTTCGGCTTGTTAGTATGATGCTTCTGACAGCCGACAGCGCACTTTCGGCCGAACAGAATCTGTCGTGTAAGCATTAAAATTTTTGTATGCCGACACTAGAGCGGCCGATTGTTCGCCAGTCAATACAGAATTCGGCCGACAGACAGCAGATTTGCAAGACTGGGCATGCTCAGAAAAGAAAAAACACAGGGAAAGTTAACCATCACATGACATCACTTCTGCAGTCGGCTGTAGGCGGACAAAATTCTTGTGCAGTCTTTTGCACTTTTCAACAGACACGACAGCCCGGGGACAAAAGACGGCCGATCGTTCGGCCGACGATCTGCACGTGTCTACGGGGCATTAAAGCGGAGTTTCGGCCTCAAAAACCATTTTGGGCCATCCGCTTGCTGACAATCACCTGCAAAAGAAACGGATACTCCCGATTTTTTTTTTTTTGTTTACTTATCTTGTTATTGAAGAAAATATGCTTACCTTTCTTCCACTTCCTCCCTCTGCGGCCACGGGCGGCACCCCGCGTCGTCTCCACCTCCTTGCATTGACTCCTGGGAGCTGAACGTCATCGATCCCAGGAATTAATGTGCCTACACCGGCCCCGCTCGTCACTTCCGGTGCAGGCACGTCATTCCCTGCTAAACAGCGTCTGGGCATGCCCAGAAGCTGTGCAGGGATGACACACCTGCACCGGAACTGACGAGAGGGGGCGGTGCAGGGCATTCTGGGACCGAAGAGGACACCAAAGAGGACGCTCTGGCTTCAGCTGCCCACACCTGAGATGGCAGCGCTGGACAAGACATTTTCAAGGTAAGTATTTCTTCTAAAAGGTAAGTGCAACCTGGCTATCCCTTATGAAATGCACTAGCCCTGACTGTCCCGGGGGGTATTTTTATCTAAAAAACGTTTCTGAGGCCGGAACTCCGCTTTAAAGCGATAAGTGTACTTTCAGGAATAGTACAATTACACATTCTACTTCGCTCTCCTGATCAAAACTACCCAACCATCCTCAGGTACCCACCTACATAAAGGCCATGGTCTCCTGTGATGTTTACTTCCTCAACTGAAAACTCTCACCGCTGGCAGCACCTGGGAAGTGATCTCATATAGTCTTTTATGGGGATGTCTTCCAGGTGTCTTTAGTATCTGTGGGTTGTCTGATTTAGGTAAGTAAGCAGCTGCGGTTGAGGGGGGACTATAGATCAAAAGAGCTAGTCAAGGACAGTAAGTAAACTTTTGTCTGAATACACTCAGATCCTTTAATAACTAAAAAAGTGACTATACAGTAGAATGTGTTCTATTATGTCTGAATGTCTCCAACTCCTTGTACCTCTCTATTGGCCATTAAATGTGCTGAAATGTCTCAATGGATATTAGAAAGGTGGCCGGAGGAAAGGCTGGCAAGTCAAAGTGAAAACTCTGGTTGTAATTTGTAACCCTGGGCCTCTTTGGGCACACTAGAAACAAACTAGGTGTGCGCAGCCTATTGCATTAGGGTGTGCACCCCAAAGCTCAAACACACATGCTTTTCTCTGCAGCCTCAGCTGCACAAGAAAAGTGAATGAATGGGAAGTGCTCTGTGCTGAGCGGCTTCCTGTTCATTCACAAACAGAAGCATAGAAAACAAGGTTTACTATGCTTCAGTTATGAATAAACACAGTGAGTGTGTTCACTGTGTTCATTTAGAAAAGGAAGGCACTGGTATATTACATATTTACCAGCTTCTTTTACCACTCTCCATCCTGAAACATCCCCCGCAGCAGCTTGGGGGGGGGGAGCCCAGGCAGTAGGGGGAATTGGCACCGCATGTAGTGATTAGGGTGTGCCCAGGCACATCCGGAACTTTCCCTGTGCACGCCTATGCTTGGCACGCTTACAGGTGCCTGCAGCAATCTGCTATCCATGCCATGAGCCAATTCAATTAAAGAGGTTGTAAACCCCAAAAAAAAAAAAATCCCTGTAAGACAATGGCATAATGAGCTAGTATGCATCCCATAGTAGCTCATTATAAAATACTTACCTTAGAACGCTCAGCGGTGACACAGTCAACATGTTTGGCCGTCCTGCTTCCTGGTTCACGTCCTCCGGCCATCTGATTGGCATGCGCGCAGGAGCCGCCGTTTATGGCACAGGGCTCTGAAGGAAGAGCACAGATGGCCATTCCTTCAGAGCTTATCTGCCGATGACATCATCAGCTGCATTAAAAGTAAATATCTCCTAAACAGTGCAAGTTTAGGAGATATTTACAGTTCCCCAAGGTAAGCCTTATTAACCACTTGCCGACCGCCGCAAGTACATATACTGCGGCGGTCAGCCCCGTGCAGGCAAAGTGATGTATGGGTACGTCACTCGCCTGCGAGCCAATAGGGGGCGAGCGCGCGCCACCGGAGGCGCGCTCCCGCCCCCGCTCGCTCACTGTGATCCCTGCGCGTGTGACCAGCGGACTCGATGTCCGCCGGTCACTCGCGATCGTCCGTTACAGAGGGAGAAAGGCAGGCGGCTAATGTAAACAAAGCCGCCTGTCATTCTCCCCTGTGTAAGTGCAGAGATCATACGGTCCTGCTATGTAGGATCGCATATCTCTGTAGTTACACACAGCCACATCCCTTCACAGTAAGAAGCACGCCCCTAGGGACACACTTAACCTCTCCCTCTCCAATAAAGTTAACCCTTTCACTACCAGTGTCATTTTTACAGTAACAGTGCACATGTATAGCACTGATTACTGTAGTAATGTCACTGGTACCCCCAAAAGTGTCAAAAATGTCAGTCAAAGGTCCGATCTGTCCGCCGCAATGTGGCAGTCCCGCAAAAAAAATCGCAGATCGCCACCATTACTCTTTAAAAAAAAAAAACAATAGAAATTACAAAAATCTTTCCCTTAGTTATTAAACGCAATAACTTTTGCACAAACCAAAATACGCTTATTGTGATTTTTTTTACCACACATATGTAGCAGAAAACAAATTGGCCTAAAATGTTAAAAAATTTTGATTTTTACATTTTTTTGGGGGAATTTCATATAAAAAAATGTGAAAAATATTGTTATTTTTGCAAAATTGTCGCACTTTTTTTGTTTATAGCGCATGATCAAAAAATCGCATAGGTGATCAAATACCACCAAAAGAAAGCTCTGTTTGTGGGAAAAAAAGGACGTCAAATTTGTTTAGGTACAGCACCGCACGACCGCGCAATTGTCTGTTAAAGTCACGCAGTGCCGAATCGCAAAATAGGGCCTGGTCAGGAAGGGGGTAAAATCTTCCGGGGCTTAAGTGGTTAAAGGCTTGCCTATAGGTGCAAGTTATAAGAGAGGGTTTACAACCCCTTTAAAGTTGTCACAGGTTTTCTTTGCGATTTTTGATGTATTGAAATGTCTTGTTACTTTTTGGGAACTATTCGAAAACTGTTTTTAAACCTGGATTATATACTGAACGGCAAGCTTCAGTAAAAAATTTTTTTCACTTTTGAACCATCTCCATTGCCTCTGTGTCCTACCAAACACTTTATTTCAAGGCTAGAATAATTATATCCCCTTTGTTTCTTCAGTCTGTCAAACTGAGGATCTTCTAGCAACCATGCATTGCATACTAAGTATGGATGACAGCCTTGTCTATTTGGCTTATTTCTCAAGAAAAAAGAAAATCTGGAATTTCTTATTCTGCTCATAAATTGATTTCCGTGGCTTTCATTTTGTCATATTTCTTTATACTAGTCCCTACCTTTCCGCAGAGAAAACCACATGGGTGATTGCAGTGCCTGACTGTGCCATCATTCAGTCCTGGAACTGACCCTTAAATTGAGTTTGACGCCCTGTGAATTGCTATTGACTCTTCACATTCTAAAGGTCAGATTTAGAAAATGCTGTATATCAGTCCACACAATGAGAAGGCGTAAAGCTACACAAATACACATAGGGAATAAAAGCATTGGTCTCGCCAAGGGACAAAAGACACCGGAGAGTTTAAAAGGACACTATTATTAGTTTTTTGAAAGACTGAGTCAATGTCCAAAACTTTTGACTGTATTTAAGATACAGGTGGACAATGGCAGGATGAATCATGAACTGACTTCTATCGAAGATAGCAGAGATGTGATGTTCTCTGTTGAATTTCCAGCTTGCCTTTGTTACAGCTATCGCAAAGACCAATCTTTGAGATATGTATGCCCTGGACACTCCGCTGCTTGCCCATCTTTTAACTTTCTTTGTGGTGTGCAGATAAAATTTGCTCTCTTCTCCATACACCATCTAAAAAGGGGGGTTTTTTGATCTCTGGAAAGCCCTGTAGTGGGGTTTTGCCACCGTCCCTGTACAGACAAAAGAAGATGTATGTAACATAGAAATATGGAACACATTGCATAATTCTATTTTTTGAGTCTTTTGCACATGTTACATACATAGTTACATAGTAGGTGAGGTTGAATAAAGACAACAGTCCATCCAGTTCAACCTGTGTAGGTGTGTGTGGCTGTAATCATCTCACATACCCCTGAATGTTCTGATCCTTGAGATGTACGTCTAATATTCTTTTGAAAGCCACCATACTACCCACAGAAACCACCTCTTGTGGTAGAGAATTCCACAATCTTGTAGCCCTAACAGTAAAGAACCCCCCACGTTGCCTGAGGTTAAAACGCTTCTCCTCTAATCGCATTGTATGCCCCCGAGTCCTCATGCAATCCCTTCGACTGAACAGTTTTTTTTCTAAGCTGAGATCCCCATTGAGATATTTAAAAATTGCTATCATGTCCCCTCTCAGGCGTCTCTTCTCCAGGGAGAATAAATCAAGCGATTGCAGACGTTCTTCATAATTAAGGTCCTCCAATCCCCTAATTAGTTTAGTTGCCCTTCTCTGGACTCTCTCCAGCTCCAACACATCCCTCCTGAGGACTGGCGACCAGAACTGAACAGAATACTCCAGATGTGGTCGGACCAGAGTTTTATAAAGTGGAAGGATTATAGACTTATCTCTGGAATACATCCCTTTCTTTATGCATGCTAATATTCTGCTGGCCTTGGCAGCTGCCGCTTGACATTGCATGCTGTTGCCTAATATATCATCAACCAAGACTCCCAGATCTTTCTCCATTTTTGATTCCCCCAAGGGTTCCCCTCCTAAAGTGTATTGTGCCTTTATGTTTCTAGTCCCCAAGTGCAAAACCTTACACTTCTCCACGTTAAACCTCATTTGCCAAGTCGTTGCCCACACTGTTATTTTGTCCAGGTCATACTGTAGGATATCTGCTTCATGCTGTGCAGTTATTGCCCTGCCCAATTTTGTGTCATCTGCAAAAACTGATATCGAACTACTGATCCCGTCCTCAATGCTGTTTATGAATAAATTGAACAAGGTTGGTCCCAGGACTGAGCCTTGGGGGACCCCGCTTACTACCTCAGACCAGTCTGAGTATGCGCTGTTTATTGCCACCCTTTGGACACGCCCTTTTAGCCAGTTCCGTCACCAAGAGCAAACCCTGCTGTCGATGCCTGCAGACCTTATTTTATAAATTAAGCGCTTATGGGGAACTGTATCAAACGCCTTAGCGAAATCTAAGTACACCACATCCACTGGTCTGCCCCTATCTAGCTCACAGCTCACCTCCTCGTAGAATGTTAAGAGATTGGTTTGACAAGAACGCCCATTTGTAAACCCGTGCTGGTTACTGCTGATGATGCTGTTGTCTTTAGCAAACTCTACGATATAGTCCCTTATCATCCCCTCCAGAAGTTTACACACTACTGATGTCATACTGACAGACCTGTAATTTCCCGGTATATGCCTCTGACCCTTTTTGAATATTGGAATCACGTTAGCTTTCCTCCACTCCCCTGGTACAACTCCTGTCCTAATACTGTCAGCAAAGATCAGGAACAGTGGTCTGGATATAACCTTACTGAGTTCCTTGAGTACTCTCGGATGTACGCCATCCGGCTCTGGTGATTTGTTTGTGTTAAGTTTATCCAGCCTTTCCCTGATTTCACCCTCTGTTAGCCATAGTGGCAAGTCCTGTGTATTACTACTAACCATACAGTCATGGTCAGTGTACCCCTCCTTTTCCTGTGTAAATACTGACGAGAAAAAAGCATTCAGCACGGTTGCTTTTTCAGTGTCCTCTGTAACCATCCTCCCATCATCGTTAATTATGTGTGCAATATGCTCTGCCCTAGTTTTTTTGCTGTTGATATATTTAAAGAATTTCTTTGGTTTTTTTTTTTTTTACTATCCTGCGCTATTTGTCTCTCAAAGTTTATTTTAGCCATCTTGATTTCGTGTTTACACTTCTTATTTGCCTCCTTGTATTGGTCGAAAGCCGATACTGAGCCCTCTGATTTATATTTCCTGAAGGCCAATTTTTTTCCCCTAATAAGTTTTTTAACGCTACGGTCTAGCCAGCCAGGTTTGGCTTTGTCTCTTCTAAATTTATTTCCCGTAGGAATGCACTGCAAGATGCATTTGCTTAATATGTTCCTAAAGCATTCCCATTTTTCCTCTGTGGTCAGGGATCCCAGGGTTTGGTCCCAGTTTACCCTTTCCATCAATGAGTACAATTTTGGAAAGTTTGCCCTTCTGAAGTTAAGGGTTCTTATGTTCCCCACTTGCCTTGCTATATTGTTATTTACGCTAAATGTGATCATCCTGTGATCGCTAGAGCCCAGGTTGTCCTGGACTCCTACCTCCAAGATTATGTCTGGAGCATTAGTGATCAATAGATCCAGGATTGTATTTTCTCTAGTAGGAGAATCCACTAGAATTATTAATTGTAATTATCCTGTAAGGTTTCCATGAATAGACGGGCCTTATGTGAGTGTGTAGTCCCCTCTCCCCAGTCAATGTCGGGATAATTGAAGTCCCCCAATATGATGACTGATCCTAGCTTTGCCACTTTACCCAAAAGTGCTAAAAATTCCAGCTCTACCTCCTCCCCTTGTTTAGGTGGCCTATAGCAAACCCCCACAATTACTTTTCCCTTTTCTCCTTCCCTATGGAGTTCTACCCATACGGATTCTAACTCCATACTCATCCCTTCCGTAATGTCACTCCTCTCAATCACCCTTACATTGTTCTTGACATAGAGACATACCCCTCCCCCATGTGTCTTACCTTTATTATTATTTGTCATTTGTAGAAATGGTGACCTATCCTTGACAAAGGCCCTATTACTGCCGAAACGCGTAGGACAACCTATTGGACTATTTCCTCTGAACCAAGTTTCAAGACATATGGAAAAGCAGAGTTAAATGTCCACCCCAAGTCACCTAATCTCACTCGTCACTTACCTTCTATGCTTATTCACTTCTTGCACCAATGGGCCTTTACCCATTCGCCACAATATTGTTTATTATTCTGTAAACATTTAAAAATCAAAAATGTAAAATAAATTGTTTTTATAGTATTTCTATGCTATACGATTTTTCTCTACTCTTGCCCATAAAGTCCCAATCACCTGGTTTGAGGCACCAAAAACCCTCTCCACACACCATCAGCACTTCTTGCACCACCACTGAGCTTCTCACTAGCCAGGCTGTGTGCCTACCAGAGCAGCTGCCTGCGATGCCAAGTTTAAAAAATTCTGATACTATCCCTCACCGTTCCTTTCCTCCGTTGGATCCATGATTCCTATGTAAATTCTGTGTCGGAGCTTACACACACAATCTGTTATCTTGGAGCATCGGGTGAAGGCTTGACCTGATACCAATCCATAGGGCTAGCAAATGTAAAGAAGAAAGGATCACCACTACTCATGACCAGCCCAGGGGAAAAAACGATAAGGAGACGCCTCAGCCTACAGGTCTCCACCAAATTAAACACTTTGATGCATTTCACCCAGCCCACCAGGGCTTAGTCATAGGGTCCCTTGGCTGGTCGGGAGGAGCTTACACAACTTCTTTTTCCTCTTGATCATCAGGTGAGAAGGTTCATGTCTAGTGATTGACTGCTCAGGCCTGAGCACTGCTTCCAGGGTCACAGGTTCCTTCATACTCAAAAGTACTGGGTATTTATCCAGGTATCTTTTGGACTTGCTAAGAAGGGTGACGAGGGTGAGTATCAGCAGATGATGTAAAGCAGGCATGTCCAACCTGCGGCCCGAGGGCCGCATGTGGCCCAGAACTACAGGCAATGCGGCCCACTGCCCCCTGACAATTTTTTTTTTTGCTGGGGAGGAAGGAAGTCGTGTCGGGGGCACGGCCACAGCAGCTTCCAACTAACGGTAGGCAGAGGCTGAGGGGAGGGGAGGGGGGGGGGGGGGAGTTGAGCATGTGCAGTGTTTCTGACTCCTACCACCATGACCACTTCAAATCAATGAAGTGGTCATGGTGGTTAGAGTGTTCCTTTATTGTCTCTCAGAAGAAGTAAACCTCTGTATACTGATTCCATTTAATTTGATCATCGTCTAGTTGTGTTAAATTAGTGTGGTGGGCGCGGCTGCATTTTATTACATGCCTTAATTATAGTATATATTTTATATGCAGCCCGAGAAAATTTCTCTACACTCAATGTGGCCCAGAGAGGCCAAAAGGTTGGACAACCATGATGTAAAGGTTCTTTCTAAAGAGAACCTGTCACTTTGTCTGAAATGGGCAAAGTGTGAGATTTCTTAAAAAGTTGTAGGCTTGTTCTGCAAGATTAAATACAGAAGCTCCCTTCTGCATTAGTACAGGGTATTTGAGCCCTTAAAAAAAATAAATGATGTTCTTCTGTAACCTACATTTAACATTACGGGGAATGCTCTGGCCCCCACCATTTGTTACGCACCACTGCTCTCAGGTCATTTTTTCCCCACCGGAAATAAGTTTAAGAAATTAAAAGCACTTTCGCCAAGAACATCAAGAACTTGTCCAGTTCCAGACCATTAAAAAAAAACAACAATCAGTGCATATAAATTCAGGTGATCTACTTTCTGCACCACCAGATTCAATAAACTCAGAAAAACACATTCATTATATATAGACATGTACGGGAGCCACTGCCAGGCTGACGACAGATGTCAAGTGCAAAAATATAAATGTTGCTTAATGGACTAGTACAGTATGACCTTGAGAATGTCACTACAAATGAAGCAGTGTTAATGCCAAAGAGGAATCGGAGGGCGAGGAGGCAAGGACGTCACTGGGGAAATTATACTTCAAACTACCTGAGCATAGCATGATGACAATGATCACTTAATTGTTTTGGGCTGTTTCTCTATGCACTGAAGTGACATAAATGGAATCTGTCTATAAAGACACCTCATGAGAGCTCAAATTCTTGTGTCTTAGATTACCGTTATCCAAGGGAGTTTAAGGTACATTTCTGGTAAATGTGAAAATTGTGCAATTAGGCTCACACAGGGGACATGGCCCACCAACTTAGTGTCTGGAATTTTCATTCTAGTATTCACCCTTTTTGCAAATGGTTACAATGTTGGTTAAAATGGGACAGTTGTCATCTTCTGAATAGCCCTGCATTGGAACTTACGATAATGCAGGATAAATGTTCTCAGATTCCATGGTCCGCCTTCTATACATTTAATAGATTAATGGTGTCCTGCACCTGGGCCTGGCTGCACACACAGGGTGAACCTTTTTAAATCAAGCGGCCCCTACGGGGGTACCGCTACAGTTACAAGTTAACGGCTACAATGTTGTCACCCACCTGAGCGCTGATTGGATAGCGATTCTGCTAATTCTTCTCCTTATTGGCTCCTAGTGCTCCCAAACTGAATGCTACAGGCAGGGCTGCTGTTAGAAATCGCGGGGCCCCGTACAGACTACCTGGCAGGGCCCCCCCAAGAAAATATTAAAGATATATTTAGCTAAAATTGCAACACGATCACTATTATCAGACACAAATATAACATACCTCGCATTATTCCTGTTAAATCTAAAAAAAAAAAAACTATGTTAAATAAAAAAGATGAGATGAGAAAAATATACAGGCTGGGCAGTTGGAGCTCAGTGATCAGAGAGACAGAGAAACAAAGTTACAATTTACAAATAAACTCCTGAGCAGAGATAAGTGCTGGGAAGGAGGGGGATTAGTGAGGGACAACGTCTCTTTCTCAACAGATAAAAGCTGATAGCAGGGAGAGGGACAGATCAGATTCAGCTGCTGGAGGAAGATTTCTGTATTTGTTGTCCATCACTAATCCCCCTCTCTGTGTGGGCCCCCCTGTGTGCTCGGGCCCCCTACAAGAGGGCTGGTGGTCCCCCCCTATCAGCGGCCCTGGCTACAGGGATGGCAGGAGGCTAATAGAAAGAAAGATTGAGATACCTATGCTAGCTGTATGTAAAAATGTATTGACTTATTTTAAAAGAATAAACAACTGCATTACCACTTAGGTTTTTCCCCCTTAATGGCCAGGCCATTTTTTGCGATATGGCACTGCGTTACTTTAACTGACAATTGCGCAGTTGTGCCACACTGTACACAAATTAAATTGATGGCCTTTTTTCCCACAAATAGAGCTTTCTTTTGGTAGTATTTGATCACCTCTGTGATTTTTATTTTTTGCACTATAAACAAAAAAAAGAGCGACAATTCTGAAAAAAAAAAAAAAAAAAAAATAGTTTTTACTTTCTGCTATAAAATATTCCCAATAAAAAAAATGAAAATCTATTTAGGTTACTATGTATTCTGCTACATATTTTTGGTTAAAAAAAATCCCAATAAGTGTATATTGTTTGGTTCAAACGTTATCGCGTCTACAAACTAGGGTAAAGATTTATGTCATTTTTATTTATTTATTTATTTTTTTTACTAGTAATGGCGGCGATCAGAGATTTTTAGTGGGACTGCGACATTGCGGCAGACAGATCGGACACCTAACTGACACTTTTGACACTTTTGGGGGGACCAGTGATATTACTACAGTAATCAGTGCTAAAAATATGCACTGTTACTGTACTGACACTGGCAGGGAAGGGGCTAACACCAAGGGTGATCAAAGGGTTAAAAGTGTGCCTAGATGATGATTTCTAACTGTGAGGGGGATGGGCTCACTAGATTAACACAAAGACTTGCGTTCCTAAATAGGAGGAACAGAGGATCCCTGTGTTCATCACTGACAGAACAGCGGTGTGCTGTGTTTACTTCGGCAAAACGCCGTTCTGTTTCCATGGGGAGAGATCGCGGGTGCCCGGCGAACATCGCAGCCACCAGACCCGCTGACTGGCTCCCCCTCTTGCCAATCGGCACATGCACGTGCCTCTGGCAGCAGGCGTGCCCACACTAACTGCTACACGAAGCAACGTACATAAACGTTGTTACGAATAACAGAGCCGACCTGCCGCAGTAAAACTACGGCGGCTGGTTGGCAAGTTGGGTTTACACTTATGCGAATTGGGTGGGGGTTTAACTGCATCCAATATGCATGACAGGGGAGTGTGACCGGCTCTCAATGGAGCTAGTTCGCACACCTCGGGGGCAGCCGCGGTCCGCACTGGAAAATGGTCCTGTGTCTTCTGGTCAATTTCAGGTCTGAATTCAGGCAAAAATGCAGACCTGATTCACACCTGAAACTGAGAACATGGATGCACTGGACCCCCAGCTGTGAGCCGCGGCCACAGCTAGTGTGAACCCAGCCTAAATGATCAGCCCAGATGAATAAACGATAAGGAGCTGCCTCTGCCTACATGTCTCCACAAACCACACACACCCTGATGCATTTCGCCCCAACCACCGGGGCTTAGTCATAGGGACCCTATGACTTAAGGACCGTACACATGGGCCGAATATTGGCAGCATCTGGCCAGTTCAATAAAAACCATCTGACATTCGGCCCTTGTGCAGCTGGTTCAACAGAAGCCCCTGTCGAAGTGGCACAATTGAAAAAGATCTGCGGATCGGCATCCATTCAGCGCTCTTAGCCACTGGCGTGTGTTCTAGTGGGGGCAGTCCCCCTGTCAGAACACAATAGCTCAGCGGGGGAGATCTTTGTCCTAACATTACATAGTACAGCGCTTCCTCCCAAGCTCTTCAGTTTTTTTTTTTCGCTCAGCCCGCTGGGTTGAACGAAAAAAAAAAAAACGAATAGTGTGCCTTAGGCTTAAGCCCCGGTGGGCAAGGTGAAATTTATCAGGGTGTAAGGTTTGTTGGAGACGTGGGCTGAGGTTGCTCTTTATCATTTATTTACCTGGGCTGGACAGGAGTAGTGGTGATCCTTTTCTCTTTAAATTTACTAACCCCCAGGATTGGTATCAGGACAAGCCGGCACCCCATGTTCTGGGATACAAGGATATTCTTTAACCTCTACTTTGAGCAGCGCCATAAGCAATCAAACAGGTCAGGTCAGCTTAAATTTCACTGTAAGCCTGTGTAACCACCCGAATATTTCCCTAACAGTTATCATGCTTCATGCCTCCCTGGCCCTGTCACCAACATAAAAATTTGCTGGTAGAATCGTAGAAAAACCAAGTATTTTGAATGCTTATTTTATTAACTAGCAATGTTCTTCTGAACTTGCTAGCACAGCCCCCTCCATCCTGCCATGGAATGACCAATTACTCCTTTGCTGGCCCAGCTCCTCTACTCCTCACCTACCTATATAACCTTTAATGTAACAGCCAGTGGTGGAGTAAAGGGGAATACTATAGAGCAGGGTTTCTCAACCAGGGTTCCTGAGGTTGCTAGGGGTTCCTTGAGCAATGGGTAATTTCTGCCTCTCAGATAAGTTCCCAATGACACCATTGTTCCTTTTAGCTATCTGTAAGGGGGTAATTCTTCCCAATGATGATAAGAGTCAGGAGCATTCTTCCCACTGACTGTCACACTAATGTATCATATATTGTAGATTTTTAATTTTTTAGCAGGGTTCCCCGAGACCAGAAATGTATTTCAAGGGTTCCTCTGTGTTGAAAAGGTTGAGAAAGGCTGTTATAGAGTATCAATTGTCTGCTGGGGATGCTGATATCAAATCCAAGATGGCGGAGTCCAGTAGCAGTCTCAGGGTTTTTGGACAAGTGGGATTGTTACTGGTAAATAACAGACCTAAAATTAATTAAATGCACATATAAATGCTAAATAATACGACATCTACAACTCATGATACATTGGTGTGATGGTCAGTGGGAAGAATGCTCCTTTCACTTGTGGTCATTGGGAAGAATTAGCCCCTTACAGATAGCTAAAAAGATCAATTGTGTCAGTGGAAACTTATCTGAGAGGCAGAAATTGCTCAAGGAACCTCTAGTAACCTCTGGAGGAACAATAGTTGAGAAATCCTGGATTTAAGCCTTGTACACACGCACCGATTGTTGGCCGACCGATCGGCCGTCTTTTGTCCAGTGTTGTTGTGTTAGTTGAAATGTGCTCTAGACTTGCACTGAAAAACAAAAACCAACTTCTGAAGTGATGTCATGTGATGGTTTACTTTCCGTGTGTTTTTCCTTCTCTGAGCATGCCCAGTCTTGCTCATCAGATTTTTGTCTGCCGAAATCTGTACTGACTGACGAACAATCGGCCGTTCTGTTGACGGCCAACAAAAATTTTATAGCATGCACACCAGATTTTGTTCGGCCGAAAAGTCACAGTCGGTTGTCAGAAGCATCATACTAACAAGCCGACAATCGGCCGATCGGACGTTGGCCGAACATTCACGGCCAACAATCGGTGCGTGTGTACGAGGCTTAAGAGGTAAAACTAGTATTTGAACTGAACAGAAGAACATGGCACTGATTTATAATACATGGTGCTTTTGTAAAGTGCTTATGTAAAGTACTTACCTTTTTGGCTGATACTTACCATCTCAGGGAAGTATATAAGTAGCCTGTACCTATATGTATAGACTAGCATCACAATTTACTATGTCTGAATCCTAAGGGCCCTTTTCACACTGGTACATTTTCCCCAAGTTTTTACTTTGCAAGAAAAACGCTAGAAAACTGTTTCCCTTTAAATCCTATGGGACTCTTCACACCACTGCATTACGGGTGTGGCACATTTTAAAAGTCCTGCATGCTGCATCCTTGGTGCGGTTTTGAAACCCTTAGAAAAAATGCAGCTCCCTATTGAAATTAATGGAAAACACTGTAAAATCACGGCAAAATTGCGGTAAAACCGCACCGTGTTTTGCATTTTTGGTGCATTATGAGCCTAGGTGTGCGCTGGTGCATGGAAAATACTGCATCACATGTGATGTCTGTGCAGTACATTTTGTATGGTTCAAATCACATTGCATCCACACCAAAATAGTGCAGGACCCTTTTTCTCCCTGCACCTGAATTCTGGCAATCACGCTGCGTTTTTGCGATCTGTTTCGGGGTGTTGTAAATCTAACAATACACCCGCAGCAGATCGCATGGACGCCGCACGATTGCTTTAGAGTGCAATGCAGGGAAATGCAGTGAATCTTGTGCATTCCTTGCGTCGCATTAGTGTGAACCAGGGCTGAGTCACATGTCCATTTTTTACAGGTCCAGGCAACCCAAAAACTTGCCAGAAACACGCAGGAGATGCAGCTGAAATACAGCAAAATCGTGGTAAAGATGTAACACCCTCCTAGGTAGGTGCTAGGTTGGTAAAAGCTCAGCAGCTCTATCTGCTTATCAGGGGAGCCTAATTGTTAGTTCTGCCTGTTTCATGTGTCCAGGGTGTGATTCATGTGGGCTGAGGGAGTGTCCCCACTGTATCCAATGGGAAAGCCTGTTGGACAGTGGAGGAAACCCAGCCAGTAAAACACAGGCTTTTGTGGCTGTCCCCGTGGGTTGGCACAACAGTGGTGCATTCTGGGGTAGGTCATAAAAGTCGGGGGCACATGTGACAGGGCATCTTTGGGCGGGAAGCTAGGTCCCAGGAGGAGGGTGACGGCTGTCTCTCCTCCTGTCAGCAAGGAAGGTGGTCACAGGCAGTGCACCAAGTGTGTGATGCTGAGCCAGGAGGTCCAGAATACTGACGAGTGCAGCTAAAAGCAGAGCAACCCAGGGAAAAACAGTGTCCATGAGTACCGGGATGCTTGCCAGGGGTATGCCCAGGAAGGGGACCACTCCAGTGTGGAGTCAGTGGATAAGGGCTACCATGCACGGGAAGTGAGAAAGGGGGTACCAGGTTAGGACCCTGAAGAGGAATTCATTCAGGAACATGTCTTTTACTTCACTTAAGTGGCAAGGTGAAGCAGCGGCCTTGCCACATACACTACAGTCGGTTGGCCTCAGAAATTGGGCATAGTTCAAGTTGGAGTATCCCACTCATCCCTTCTCCCATCCAAGTTCTAAAATAAAACACAAAAACCAAATCCCCTGGACTGTTCATTGTCTGAGCCAAGTCCTAAAGTGATAAGTTTTACAGACTGTTGCCATGGGTAACCCAGGGGAATCCACACTCAACAGCTCCCTAGGGGGCAGTACTACAAATGCATATGCGTTTTTACCATGATTTTGCTACAGAGCAGTGTGAAAGGGCCCTTAGCATATAGCACAGCAGGGTAGATCATTCTCAAAAGGATTTGTACCAGTTTACTATCTGCGCCAGTTTACACATTTTTAATCAAAATGAAATTAATAAAAAAAACTGTTTGCCTTTCTCTTCCAACAGAAAAACTTTCTCCTACCAATTGTTTTTTGTGCATTCACAGCGCAGTGTACACTCCGGGTCCATTCCTGGCAGCTCATCAATAAGCCTGTATGAAGGTGAGAATGGAGCTGGATGCCTGGCCAATATAACTCCAGGGCGAATGTTCAGGAGTTACATCATAAGTGGCTGGCTGGCTGCCCAATGGCCAAAGAGATAAGATGCAGGATGCAGAAGAAGAGACAGAAAAGGCGGCAGAGACTGGGATCACAGAGCTGTAAATGCTCCAGGACAAGACAAGGCAAATGCAGAGATAAATCTGCCGTAATGTTCAAGCGAGCGTGTAGTATACTTGCACAATGTGACAAGAGCTGCCATCGCTTACCCATGCTACCGTTCCCCTTTCAAGGCTCATTTACACTTATGTCTCTTTAAAAGCGATCTGCAGTAGATTGCTTTTCAAAGAGCGATACAGGAGTGGCTGAAAGGCATTCAGGAGGTGATACTTCCATCTCCTCAATGGCTGTTTTTTTTTTTTTTTTTTTTTTACAGGCAAATGGGAATTTTGAATGGGAATACCCAACTGTGAGCCTAGCGTTTGGCTTGTGGTTGCAGCACCATAGCCCCATTCACTAAAGGTGGTATCATTTTTTCCACCATGCACTGAAAAGCAACCCAACCACCCCTGGTTACAGGGCTGTCAGGTCACCATTAATGTGGTTGTAAATCTCAGACATCCTTCTATAGTGTGTACTTGTCTCAATGCAGAGCACTAAGTGCCATTTCTGTCTGCTGCTTCCTTCCTCTGCTATCTGCATGAGTCACTTCTGACAAGCATGGGCGTCCGCAGAACTTTTTTCAGGGGGGGGGGGGGCATCATTTTAAGGTCACCCATGCTCCGCCCCCTTTTTCCCCCAGAGATCCCCCTTTTGAGCAGGTCAAGCCAGGGTCCCTGATAGAACCCCTTTAAAGCAGGGTCCCCATAGATCCCCCTTTAGAGCAGGCCAAACCAGGGTGCCCCATAGATCCCCCTTTAGAGCAAGCCAGGGTCCCCATATATCCCTCTTTAGTCTTACCCTTTAACCTTATATTCCCTGTGCTAGTAGGTTTTCCTGCACCACCAGGTACTCCGGGCTCTCTCTGCAAAGAATATATATATATATTTAGCCAATATGACCCCCTTTAGAGTAGGCCAGGGTCCCCATAGATCCCCCTTTAGAGCAGACCAGGCCAGGCCAAGGTCCCTCATGGATCACCCTTTAGAGCAGGGTCCCCATAGATCCCCCTTTAGAGCAGGCCAGGCCAGGGTCCCCAATAGATCCCCTTTAGAGCAGGGTCCCCATAGATCCCCCTTTGGAGCAGGCCAGGCCATGGCCCCCCCAACGATCCCCCTTTAGTGCAGGGTCCCCATAGATTCCCCTCTTAGAGCAGGCCAGGAAATTTCCAGGGGGGGGGCACTTGCCCCCCCATGCGGACACCCATTCTGACAAGTTTTCCTGACACCAAAAGGTGACAGGGAAGGACTCTCCAACACACAGCCTGTGTTTGACTGCCTCAGCTCTGTTCCTGTGTGCTGTGTGAAGGGGGGTGTGTCCCTTCCCTCCAATCAGCTCTCAGAACTTCCCTCACTGAGATATCACTGAGTTAACTTCAGCTCTCCGCCCCCTGTTTTCTGACAGCTCAGACAAGCTGTAAAAATTCTGCACTTTGAAAGGCTGTAGAAAAGAGATATCAGATAAACGGGTACAACTTAAAGTATATAGATGGATTTGGTTCATCTCTGTGTATCATCTGAGGCCAGCCACTTTACTGGGTATATATAAGAGTTTACAACCACTTTAAGCTATGTGGCAGGTGTGGCAGCAGAGCTTTAACCATTTGCCGTCCAACTGAATGACAGTTACAGCGTGGGCGGCTAGTTCTGGGCGGCCATCATATGACAGCCTTGTGTGATCGCACTGCCATGCATCCGCTGCTAGGCGCAGGCGACATGTTCTGTGTTCACCGTGTTCATAGAACATTGCTGATTATAGATCGGGGTAAAGAGCCAATCAGCAGCTCTTTACCACGTAATCACGGATGTAAATAGAATACGTTTATCGGCACTCCTTTCCCCGTGCTCACAGCATGAGGGGATGGGAAGATGCCAATAACTGGCTTCTCTACATGGGACATGTACATTGATAATCATTCAGGCACTTATTATTAGTGTCCTGATTATCAGTGCAAACAGTGCCCACTAGTGCTGCCAATGTGTGCCCACAAGTGCTACCAATCTGTGCCCTCCAATGCTGTCAATAATTGCCCATCAGTACTGGCAATCAGTGCCTCCTCATCAGTCTCACCAATCAGTGCTGCCTATTAGTGCCACCTATCAGTGCCCATCAGTGCCACCTATCAGTGCAGCTTCATCAGTGCCCACCAGTGTTGTCTCATCAGTTCAAGCCAATCAGAGCTGCCTCATCAGTGCCCATCAGAGCAGCTTATCAGTGCCCATCAGTGCAGCCTATCAGTGCACATCAGTGAAGGAGAAAAACTACTTTCCAAAATGTTATAACAAATTATATAAACATTTTTTTTTAGTTTTCAAGCTTTTTTTCATTTATTTAGCAAAAAAATAAATAACCCAGTGGTGAATAAATACCACCAAAAGAAAGCTCTATTTGTGTTAATAAAAATGATAAAAATTTTGTTTGGGTACAGCGTTGCATGACCGTGCAATTGTCATTCAAAGTGCGACAGTGCTGGAAGCTGAAAATTGGCCTGGTCAGGAAGGGGGTAAAAGTGGCCGGTAGGCAAGTGGTTAAAAGTGCTCCTCAACTGCTCTATTTTAACGCGTTACAAGTATAAACTAGGCCTAAATCAGGTAAAACGGCCCTTTAAAGTGGAGTTCCGGCCTATTTTGCAACTTTAGTGATTCCTGGAGTGCTCCCTATGCTGATCAACAATTGGGCATTTTCAATTTTTTTCGGGGGTCCCTTACCTTATTTTTAGGACATTTTTGATTGTACTTCCTTCTTCTCCCCCCTCTGTGGCCGTGGCCACCGACATCACTTCCGCCTTTGCATTGCATCCTGGGAGCTGTTTGCCATCACTCCCAGGAGGCTGGAATCAGGAAGAACTCCCAGAACACTCCCTGGAATCAGGAAGAAGGACACAGCAGATTACACTGCGGCTTCAGATGCCCACATCCAAGATGGCCGCGCCCAGACAGAGTTTTTAAATGTAAGATTTTGACTAAAATCCAATACTGTACACCTTGTAAGTATGAGAATAGCGGTTCTGTAAAGGGCGATGGATTAGTATTATTGGGGTATTTTTCGTTAAAAAAGGTATTTGAGGCCAGAACTCCGCTTTAATTTATTGCATTGCAGAACCCAGTTGTCATAAACCATTATCAATTGCAAAACATTATCAGCTCCCTTCCTGACTAATGATTTTCTACATACATCAAGCCAGATGGAGCTAATTAATTAATGCTGCAAAGCGAACACCTTTAACATCGACTCAATATTTTAGCATGGCTTAGCAGGCAGCGAGAACAGCAGAAGGCACTTAGGTACCAGGCGGATTTGTGGCATGATGGATGATATGTTATAGCATAGTAAAGCCTTCATTGTTTATAGCAAGGTGCTTATATGTTTTTTTATACCATGCAAAATGTAGAACAATGAGCTTCTACTCCAATGCACTCCACAAATTATCATCCATGCACGCGTTAACTCTGTATGGTCTACTCTAGAGGAGGTCAACCACTAAATTGTACAATACATGGGCATGTGGCAGGAACGGAAGGTGTTAAGTGCCCAGCTGTATCCACTATCGGTTGGACATCAGATCCCTTGAACCCCACATTAAAGCAAAAAGACCTGGGTACCATTACAAATGCTAAGCAGGGTTGTGGATGCAATATTAATGTGATGTGATATAATTAGAAGGGGTCACTGGTGCGGAATCGTTCTAGAAGTATTTGTGAAAGCTATCTTCAGCTGCTTGTTCTGTCTTCTAAAGGGCGTCTAGTTAGTGCAGGTTTGGCAGGTGCCTTAAGGCTGGGTTCACATTGGTGCAAATTGGATGCGGTTTTCCCCACATCCAATTTGCATGTCAGGAGACTGTGACCGACTCGCAATGGAGCTGGCTCACACCAGGGCTGTCTTTAAGGCAGGGCAAAACGGGCAGCTGCCCTGGGCCCAGTCATGATTGTGGGGCCCAAAGCAGCTGCCCCTTGAGCCTGCACTGCCTGAGAATAGTTGATAAGTGGATTTAGGGATGGTCCAAGAAAATGTTTGCCCAGGGTCCAATCAATAATATAGACGGCCCTGGCTCACACAACTCCGGGACGGCTGTGGAGCGATTTGCAGAAGAGTCCTGTGCATCTTCTTGTCCATTTCAGGTCTGAATCCAGCCAAATATTTGAAACGGAGAACAGGGACGCACCCAGGGCCGCTGATAGGGGGGACCACCAGTCCTCCTGTAGGGGGCCCGGGCACACAGGGGGGCCCCAACAACACAGGGAATTGGTGCAGAGGGGCAATTACAGAAGGAAGCCTTGCGCAGCTCTCGGCAGCAGCTGAAAGTCAGTTTCTCCCCCTCCTGCCAGCTTTCAGCTGCTGCAGGGAGAGACACAGGGCATGATTCCTGTAATTGCTTCTCTGACACCGATCCCCCTCCCCGTTCTGCCTACTACTGATCCCCCCTCCCCGTGTGCCCCCTTTTCACTGTGCCCCCTCTCAGAGCGCTGCAGGCTTCCCTGTCTTGTAAAAAAAAATAACAACTTGTATAAATGTAGCAGGTTTTCCAGGCATCGGTGTGTGAGATTGAAGACAATGACCATTCCGGCATCTTTGGCTTGCTTTGTTTATTTGATAATGGGGATGGGGATGGGAGAAGGGAATGAGTGGGATACTCCTCTGGCTTAACTAGGTACAACTGGGACACTTTGCAGAAAAATGCCTGTTAGCGCTGTCTTGACGCCAGCTGAATGCCAACCAACGCTTGCTGGTGCTTAAGAAATACTGACTTGCTGAACTGTGCTTGAACTTGACTTTTGACACTCTGGTTAGCTCAAAAATCCTGTAAACAGCTCCCTCCCGTCCTTCCTGACTGAGGTAGCTCCTGTCACTGCTTGTGCTGCTGCAACTCTCAACACTGTACACTGCACGCTGTACACTTTAGGGCCCAACCGCTGGCGCCCCCTTTACACTTCAGGGTCCTCTCATTAGGCACCCCCTCTACACTTCAGGGTCCTCTCACTAGGCACGCCCTCTACCTTCAGGGTCAACACTGGCACCACCTTTACAGCTAGCTGGCTCCTGGATCCCTTGGACCTTCACCAGAGCAGTCCCCTCTGCTAGGCAGACCCCCAGGGGTATTTTACTGTACTCACAAACTGGGAATGCTTTCCTGAAACTGAACCCCCCTGCTCTGCTGGTCCTTGGCACACCGGATCCTCTCTGCAGCTCAGCTCACTCCGTCCCCTCAGGCAAGCCGCCCGGGACACCCGATCCTGCTGACAGGAGGAGAGACAGCCGTACTCTCCCTCCTGGGACTCTGCTTCCCACCATCATGCGCTCCCCTCAAACTTATACCCACTCCCAGAATCATGTGCGGCAGAATCTGCCTTTCTGAGGTAGATTTAGGCCTGAGTGTGCCATTGGATGGGTTTCCTCCACTGCCCAATGAGAACCCTCTCATGGAGTACAGTGGGGAGACTCCCCAGTCTCAACAGCAACACCTGAGAGACATGACAGCCCAGCTGAAAATTATGGCCCTGCTGCTAGGCAGCTAAGGCCCACTATACACCAAACTCTGGCCAAAAATTCAGGAGTATCCCACAAACCTGGAAAGGGGGAAAAAAGGAAGGAACAAATGTACAAATAAATTACGGTAGAAAAATATAGCTATACATACTCTGCTGTACAAATTTACAAACACTTTAAGGTGCATGGAAACTATGCACCCCCCACCAAACGAACTCGCTTGGTGGGGATTTCAAAGCAAACAAATATGCATTCCCTAACTGACTGTCTCTCAGATGATCCCACCTGTAGAGAAGTGGAAGCAAAAGTTAGACAACTGCATACATTTTAGAAAATACAAGACTAACTGTCTAGACAGTTGAATGAAAATACCCTCCTATTAGGGCAACCTTTTCACTCCCTTCCCTAACTACCTCTGCTGACCAGTGTCTTGACTCGCCGGGTCCACTTCTTGCAGATAAGAAGTCTGTGCCCTACACTGGCTATCTAGGCAGAGTCCTTTTCTGAAGTGAGACACAGCGCCCCCTGGCCGGGTCTCAAAGTACTTCTTGTAGGAAGCAGGGCAAGTCACTGGAGCCTGAGTGACCTGCAATCTTGCTGAGTCAGGGAAGTAACAACAGGGGTCCTTCAGGGCACCCCCCACCAAAGTCCTGGATACACACTTGAATCTGTAGCAGCGGTGTCTCCTCTTTACTTGAACTGTGGCAGGTTTCCCACACAGTATTTGAAATCCACATAGATCCTGGCCCGATGGCCCAAGGGATCTAACATAGCAAACAGTCTTCCAAAGACCCTGGCCCGATGGCCCAAGGGGTCTGCAATTAACCTTGAACATTTTCAATGCATTACATCTTTCCTCTCTTACAGATCCTTGGTCAGTTGTGATGGCCAGCCGGCCAGATATGCATAGTTTGAAAATGTATTTGAAATTAGCAACTTGTTCCCTTTAAATGTAATAGTCAGGATGGGGAACCCAGACATAAGTCCCTTGCTCATCCTTTACTCGACCTGATCCATCTGGGCGGCGGACCTCCACCCTGTCAATGTAAATGGAGCGCCCAAAGTTCTACTGAGCTTTTACAGCATTAAACCTTTCTTTTAACTTCTCTTCCGGTGAATCTCTATATAGTTTGGAAATGAACAAGAAGTCCCATATGACCTCATCACACCAGAAATCTCTGTATTTCTCGATGAGCAGAATCACTTCTCTGGGAGCATAAGGGTAATCGTACCCGTATTTCAGTGCCACCTTTCTCTGTATCCACCTTTGCATACGGGATAGCCGGGGAAGAGTCCTCCTGTTACCTCTCCCAGGTGGAGAAAATGGAGTGGTCACTCTCTGTATCATGTTCTTATAAGCAGCATTTTGGGCTCTAGCTCTAGCAATGTTTCCCGGAGGGGTGAGATCTGGGATCCTCTCAACATAGGTGTCACAGAATCCCAACTTTTGAGCTAAGTCCCCCCTCTCCATAGCTTCCTTGGCCTCCTTGTCAATGGTTACTGCAACTTCAGGACCTGGGGAGCTGCTCCCAGCTTCTGACCCCAAGTCCCACTCTGTTTCATCAGCCGACCCCAATCATCGATCGACTCTTCTATAGAGCCATATTTGTACTGGAAGGATTTGGATTCTATGAGCAGAAGGCCCTCTTCTTCCCCACCACTAGTACTGGTGGGTGAGGCTTGGACAGTTGCAAGCTTTACGGGCTGTTGAATTGCAATGAGAGCGGATTCTGCCACCACTGTTGTGGTTGATGCGCCTTTCCGGCCACCCTCCGGCCACTTGTGCGGGCATACATCCCCTCCCTAGGGGGCTCTGCGACCGAGTCCCCCTCAAAAACACTGAAGGCCCACTGGCATCGCCTCCATTTGCATCATCAAACGAAACATGCCCCTTCCGCCTCCACGGAGGAACTTGGATTCTGTCCCGGTCACCTCCTGAGTGAGGCCTGACTCTCAAGTGACATACAACTCCTTGGGCCGGCCCTCGCTCCTCTCTGCCCGGAGCAGCAGATAGCCATACTGCCCACACTGGACCCACGACTGCACTTACAACGTAACAGCAGAACATTGAGGACATACCGCTCCTAGGTACTCTCGGCCTCCTCCCGTGCACATCGCGAGTCCGCCTTTAGGCACCATCCGGATGCCTGTGTCCCATACTAGGGATTGATTGGGGTGGTGGGTCTGCTCCGGTGTCTGCCTAGCAGAGTCTTCGCCGATAACGGCAGCAACAGCGGTCACACTCTTTTGCTCTCCCATAAACGCCATGTTTCTCTCTCCTACACGTGTCTCCCTCACAGCCACACCCGAAGGAGGGAGTATTAATGGGACCCCCTTGGTCGCTGCTGATTGGCTGGATGTTCCGGCTGTCTCCACCCTTTCTCCATGTCGGGCGATGACTACTCCTGCTAGGTAGGCCTGCATGAAGCGCGTTTTCCTGCACGGTACTGTAACTCTTCCTCTGCCATGCTCTCTCACTCTAGCCCACAGGGAAGTTGCAACTAAGCGGACCATGTCACTTGCCAGACATGCATCCGCTCTCCTCAATTGCACCAGGGCCACAACTGCGCCTTCCTCCACTGAAGCCAGCTGTCCCTCCTTGCCTGGCAAGAGTAATATCCAGATGTCGGTCGCACGGTTCGATAGTTCTCTTCCTAGCCATACATGTGCAATTAACATCTTCCGTGCTGTCTCCAAGGTTAGCCCCACTGCCTCTCCCGGCATGGCTGACTACGATCCTCACAGTATCCGTGCACCCACTATATAGAATAAATGTCCCGCTGTCGGTCGCATGGTCAACATCAGTCTATATAGCATGCACGTACACCCGGCCCCTGGCACCTCTCTTCCCGTGCTTCCGGCCGCCATCTTCACCGTCCCCACCGGGAGCACCGGCGTCCTCTTCTCCGTCCCCACCAGGACCCCTGACGCCATATTCTCCGTCCCCACCGGGACCTCTTCCTGTTAAGCAGTTGCAGCATTCATGAACTTTCACATTTTTTCCCTCTGCACTCCAATATCTGACAGCAGAGTACATATCATAGTCCATATCAAAGGTTCTCATCATTGAAGACTTTGCAAGAGGGAATGTTAGGGTTATTTGGGGGATTGGTGTAGAGCAGGGATCCTCAAACTATGGCCCTCCAGCTGTTGCGGAACTACACGTCCCATGAGGCATTGTAAAACTCTGACATTCCCAGACATGACCAGGCATGATGAGAATTGTAGCTCCTGAACAACTGGAGGGCCATAGTTGGAAGACCCCTGGTGTAGAGGTTAGTTGCAGAGTTAGAGCAAAGGCTAGTGTTAGGGTTACAGGTAGGGCTATTGTTGGGGTTACTGAGGTAATGTGAGGGTTACTGTTGGGGTTACTGGTAGGGTTAATGTTAGACCTATGAGGGTGCTTCAGGTAGGGCATCACTCTCTACACCACCATCTGTGCTGAAGACTGCCAATGCTAATTTCCCAGAGCTAAAAGCTAATGTATATGTTTATAGATGCTTTAAAAATAACTTTAGAAATTTCTAAAAAGGCTTTTAGTGTATTTCTAAAGTGAAACATGTAGACTCACCCTATCTCGATTCCATTTCATGTATTTACACAGGGCAAGTTAGATTATGGGACTTTGTGTTACAAGAAGCTCTTAGGAAGGGGGGGGGGGACCTGGAGAAAGTCATGTAAGTCTTTTCACTTATTTTCTGAATGTTCCTTAATTTATTGGGGTTTTGCCTAGGTGGCCACAGAATTATTTGCCAGTGATGATAATCTGTAACAGCCGCAGTGAGTGGTTGGCGCTAAATATTCATGCAGAGTGTCCTTTTTCCAGAAAGCCACTGGTTCCTCCAGTTGGGATCCATCCAAAAATTAAGTATTAGTTGGGTATGTAGGTTATTTAAATGCAAACCAAGAGATGATTATTAGTGTGCCAAATGTCACCTTTTTCTTCTAGCACCGGCCTGATATCGCCTTGGATCTCAGATGTACACATCTGCCCGGCTGAAAGTTTACTGAGCAGATGTCAGTGCAAAGGTCTGGCTGACCTTCTGCTGCAACCCATCGGACATTCATAACTGGAGCATCTGCAGCCATAAATGCCAGAAAACTGGATACAACCCAGAACCGCTAAGTCTGTGCCAGCAGCTTCAATTCACTCTGAAGGAATTTATAGCTCCATAAGGGGGAGAGAAGTGCAAGGAATGCCAAAGGTTTTATCTTATTTTCATATCGTGAATCGTGATTGACTGGTTTAAAAGGCATCTCCCTTCTAAACTAGCTGGAATATATAATCAGTTATGTGTGCCAAGCATTCAGTAAAGCATTGCACTCTATGGCTACATGGCATGGGAGGTTACACTGGGTTTTTGAAAAGAATTTGGCTCTGTGGGGATTAGTGGTTAGCCCTTCTGTCTTGTAGCACTGTGGTTCTTCTCCTTGGTTTGAACCTTGGCCAAGGACAATGTCTGGATGGAGTCTACATGTTCTCCTTGTGCTTTCCTTCCGCACTCTGAAGACATGCTGATAGGTTAATTGTCTCCTATCTAAAATTACCCTACTATATGTACAGTATAAATATATATATATATATATATATATAGATAGATAGATAGATAGATAGATAGATAGATAGATAGATAGATAGATAGATAGATAGATAGATAGATAGATAGATAGATAGATAGATAGATAGATAGGTAGATAGATAGATAGATAGATAGATAGATAGATAGATAGATAGATAGATAGATAGATAGATAGATAGATAGATAGATAGATAGATAGATAGATAGATAGATAGATAGATAGATAGATAGATAGATAGATATACAGTCAGGTCCATAAATATTGGGACATCAACACAATTCTAATCTTTTTGGCCCTATACAGCACCACAATGAATTTGAAATGAAACAAACAAGATGTGCTTCAACTGCAGACTTTCAGCTTTCATTTGAGGGTATTTACATCCAAATTAGGTGAAAGGTGTAGGAATTACAACAGTTTGTATATGTGCCTCCTACTTTTTAACCACTTACCACAAAGTGACGTAGGGGTACGTCAGCAAACTCTAGCTAGAGGCACCATCCCGGTACCGTGGTTTAGAGCCAACGGTCGGCTTTCCGTCGGTAACGACCGATGCTGCTCGGGAGCCGCTCGATCGTTACCCGGGTGAGCGGGAGGGGACGTCCCCCCCCCCCCTCCTGCCGCCTTCCGTGACTTTGCTCGGGGCTCCCGTCCCACCGGGCACCCAGCCGGCACGTCCGCCGGCTGGATGGAGTCCCGATCAAAGCCGGAAACGGCTTCAATCGGGTCTCCGATGACGTAACCCGGAGGCAGCGTCCATGACGTCACTTCCGGGTTACTGTGCTGCAAAAGGCGGCAAATTTAAAAAACGGCTGTATGCAAAAATGCCGTTTTGCATACATGGAAGTATCCATGTCCCTCGATCCCTCCATAAAGAGTACCTGTCACTGCATATTGGTGTCACAAGGGATGTTTACATTGCTTGTGACAGCAATAAAAGTGATCAGATCTGTTTTTTTTTTTTTAAAACCTGTAATAAAGTTAAAAAAAAATAAAATAAATAGGAAAAATTTTAGCCGCCCCCGTCACCGTTAGCTCGCGCACAAAAAAAAAAAGTATACGTAAGTCGAGCCGTGAATGAAATCGCTGTTCAAACCACACATGTGAGGTATCGCCGTGATCACCAGAGCGTGAGCAATAATTTAAAAAAAAGAGCTACACTCTAACTCTAAACTGGTAACCATTAAAAAAATTTAAAGCGTCGCCTATTGAGATCTCTATTGACCGTAGTTTGTCGCCATCCCACGGGGGGGGCGCAATTTTAAACCGTAACATATTGGATATCTATTTACTCAGCGTGACATCATCTTTCAAAATATACAAAAAAAATGGGCTAACTTTACTGTTTAGTATTTTTTAAATGCAGTGAAATGTGATTTTTCAAACTTTTTCCAAAAAAATGGCGTTTTAAAGACCGCTGCACAAATACCGCGTGACAAAAAATATTGCAATGACTGACATTTTATTCTCCAGAGTCTTTTCTAAAAAAATATATATAATGTTTGGGGGTTCTAAGTAGTTTTCTAGGAAAAAATACTGATTTTAAATAGGGCTGGGGCTTAAGTGGTTAAGGGACCAAACGTAATGGGACAATTGGCTGCTCAGCTGTTCCATGGCCAGGTGTGTGTTATTCCCTCATTATCCCATTTACAAGGAGCAGATAAAAGGTCCAGAGTTAATTTCAAGTGTGCTATTTGCATTTGGAATCTGTTGCTGTCAACTCTCAATATGAGATCCAAAGAGCTGTCACTATCAGTGAAGCAAGCCATCATTATGCTGAAAAAACAAAACAAACCCATCAGAGAGATAGCAAAAACATTAGGTGTGGCCAAATCAACTGTTTGGAACATCCTTAAAAAGAAAGAACGCACTGGTGAGCTCAGCAACACCAAAAAACCCAGAAGATCACGGAAAACAACTGTGGTGGATGACCGAAGAATTCTTTCCTTGGTGAAGAAAACACCTTTTACAACAGTTGGCCAGATGAAGAACACTCTCCAGGAGGTAGGTGTATGTGTGTCAAAGTCAGCAATCAAGAGAAGACTTCACCAGAGTGAATACAGAGGGTTCACCACAAGATGTAAACCATTGGTGAGCCTCAAAAACAGGAAGGCCATATTAGAGTTTGCCAAACAACATCTAAAAAAGCCTTCACAGTTCTGGAACAACATCCTATGGACAGATTAGACCAAGATCGACTTGTACCAGAGTGATGGGAAGAGAAGAGTATGGAGAAGGAAAGGAACTGCTCATGATCCAAAGCATACCACATCATCAGTGAAGCATGATGGTGGTAGTGTCATGGCGTGGGCATGTATGGCTGCCAATAGAACTGGTTCTCTTGTATTTATTGATGCTGTGACTGGTGACAAAAGCAGCAGGATGAATTCTGAAGTGTTTCGGGCAATATTATCTGCTCATATTCAGCCAAATGCTTCAGAACTCATTGGACGGCGCTTCACAGTGCAGATGGACAATGACCCGAAGCATACTGCGAAAGCAACCAAAGAGTTTTTTAAGGGAAAGAAGTGGAATGTTATGCAATGGCCAAATCAATCACCTGTCCTGAATCTGATTGAGCATGCATTTCACTTGCTGAAGACAAAATTGAAGGGAAAATTCCCCAAGAACAAGCAGGAACTGAAGACGGTTGCAGTAGAGGCCTGGCAGAGCATCACCAGGGATGAAACCCAGCGTCTGGTGATGTCTATGTGTTCCAGACTTCAGGCTGTAATTGACTGCAAAGGATTTGCAACCAAGTATTAAAAAGGGAAAGTTTGATTTATGATTGTTAATCTGTCCCATTACTTTTGGTCCCTTAAAAAGTGGGAGGCACATATACAAACTGTTGTAATTCCTACACCGTTCACCTGATTGGGATGTAAATACCTTCAAATTAAAGCTGAAAGTCTGCAGTTAAAGCACATCTTGTTTGTTTCATTTCAGATCCATTGTGGTGGTGTATAGAGCCAAAAAGATTAGAATTGTGTTGATGTCCCTATATTTAAAGCGGAGTTCCACCCTGGTTATACATTTCTTTACAAAAATACCCCCGGGACAGTCAGGGCTAGCACATTCCACAATGGCTAGCCTCTGATCTGTCCCGGGTTGCACTTACCTTTCAGGAGATATACTTACCTTGAAATTGTCTTCTCCAGCGCTGCCATCTCAGGTGTGGGCAGCTTGAAGCCAGCACGATCCTCTTCCGCGTCCTCTTCGGTCCTCTTCCTCCTTCTTCGGTCCCACGATGCACTGCACCGGCCCCGACGTCACTTCCGGGTCGCGCGCGTCATCCCTCCACAGCTTCTGGGCATGCCCAGAAGCTGTTTAGAAGGGGATGACGCGCGCGCCCCGGAACTGACGTCGGGGCTGGTGCAGGCGCAATGATTCCTGGGAGCTATGACGTTCAGCTCCCAGGAATCATTGCAAAAGCCAGGAAGTGACGAATCGCCGTGGCCGCCGAGGGGAGGAAGAAGGAAGTAAGGTGAGTATATTTTCTCTAAAAGGTAAGTGAAAAAAAAAAAAAAATTGCGATTATCCATTTGTTTTTCAGGTGACCGGGAGCGAGAAGATGGAGGTAAGTATAAATTTCGGGTGGAACTCCGCTTTAAACCTGACTGTATATATATATATATATATAGGGACCTTAGATTGTAAGCTCCTTAATGAATGTAACTGATATGGATATACAACAGGTAACGGGCTGTGTAAATTGTTGGCACTGAATAAATACCTATTAATTTCTGGGCAAGTGTGAATTTAAGCAGGCCTTGTCAGCAGCTGGTTTGGATGACAACCCAGCTGCTGACAGGGTCTGTTTTCGTAATCACCCTGGAAGAACCCTGATGAAGGGGGTGTCATTGGACCCCTGAAATGTGTTGTGTGATTTGGATTGTCCCCCTGACTTTTATTGGAGTAAAGTTGTATCTTGACCTCTTAGCAGTGGTGTGGAAGTTAAATTTCCATTTTTGTTACAATACACTAGAAGCCAAGAAGACCTCCAGGAGTGTAGAACGACCTATGGGAGAAGCAGATCACCTACATAAATATCAACACTTTAGCAATACCAATAGGATATCCCTACAGGTCCAGTGCTATTTTTCCACTTTCCTCCACTACCCTTACATATCCAGATGGATGGAAACCCTATTTTCCATCCGGACCGGATAGGATGAAAACGGACAGGCGGTCTGTTTTCATCCGATCCCCTATAGAGGAGAGCGGGGCTCTGACAGGTCTGTCTCTGCACACAGAGCAAAACGGAGTGCACCGGGCGCACCGCCTGTGTGAAAGGACCTTTATGTCCAGCAACATTCAGTGCAATAGTACTCGGAGCCCTGGCTTTGTGATAATGCAACCTCAGAGGCAGTGCCGGGACAAGGTCATCCAGCGCCCGGGACAGGGATGCCAAACTGCGCCCCCCCTTCCCTTAGGGTTAGGGTCAAGGTACCCCCCATGCTTGCAATAAACCATTGCGCCCCTCCTGCCCACCCCTTGTCACGGCCATAGCTGTGTGCAGCCTATTGCATTAGGGTGTGCACCCCAAAGCTCAAACACACATGTATACTGCTGTATATACTGATAGTGTCAGCAGAACAGTGGGCAGTGTCAGTAGGGCAGTGGCAGGTGCCAGTTTTTATTGTTTTTTTAATTTTAATACATTTTTTTTTTACATTTTGTGAAACATCAGGGGCCGAAACAGAGTGAATCTGTGCCAGACAGGGTGATTAGGGTGTGCCCAAGCACACCTGGCACACCCTGTGCGCACGCCTATGGTCACGGCCCTGCTAAGGGGGGACAGGTCCATGACAGCCTGGCTTCAGGGGAAGTGGAATGACTGATGCTGGCTTCAACAGGGAAGACTGGTTACATCTAGTGGCAGAAAAGAGGTACTGAAGGGCACGGCTTCAGGTTGAAGAAGAGTATTGCAGCAAAGGCTGTTTTCTTTTTTCTTGTAGCTGCTTCAAAAATTAAAAAAGAGTTGCTACTTTTTTATGCAGTTTGTTCTATAATGCATCACATTCAGGTTTGCAATGTGATGGCTTTGCAGTTCCTTACCTTGTAAAGTCACCAGATGTAACCGTGTGAGGTTTACTGATTGTTCTAATCCATCATAATAGGCGTTCAGACAGCAAAGCCTGGGGTTTTCTCCTGCTCTATAAACACTGTGCATTTTGTTGTGAGATGACAAGGTGTCACGGCAAACAGATGAGATGAAAGGAGCCAATTTCCTGGAGCTCAGCATTTTCTGTGTTTTGGTGAAAAATATAAAGTCTTACTCAGGTATACAGCTGAGCAGCACCAGACATCAATTTGGTCCTTTGATAATGTCTGCTGTTACTTTTTGTGACATCCTGAAAACTTGAGTATGAGAAGCGCAAATAAACAACTCTACCTGTTATCTTCAGAGAAGCAATAGAAAGACATGTGCAATTAAGTTTTTAACGATCTTTAAATTACTTTCTCATTTTTTGATTTATACTCCAGGCAGATGTAAACGACACAAATTATCACAGCTCTGTATTCATTAACCTGTTATGGGCTGCCCCATGCAGATATACTGCAGCAGGGCATCCCTCCTGCGCAAAATCACGTACCTGTATGCAGGGCCGCTGATAAGGCAGTACAGCCAGCCCTCCTGTCCTGGGCCCGGACCACATCAGTTCAATAGGGGGGCCCGGGCACCTGCTGAGCAGGAGGTCCAGCAGTACTGTCTTATTGCAGACACCGATCCTCTTCTGTCTCTCCTTGCAGCACTACCAGCTTCTCCTCTTCTCAGTGCCATCTTAAGAGCATTAAAGGGCCCCCGGGCATTGCAGTGCACTGGGGCCCTGCCTACATAATCACCCACGAGAATAAAAATGCAAATTATCGATAAGGCGATATTTATTGGTACAGCAGTGCAAGGCTAATGACAGCTTCCAAGTTCTGCGCTGGGTTCGGTGAATACACACGGACGGTGTTCCGTGAGAATTACCTACCCTGTGAGAATTACCTACCCCTCGTCACTTCCGGCCAGAAGCATCTGAGCAGCGCAGCAGTGCGCATGCTCAGAGCGCCGGATACCTAATGGCAGAACAGAGGAGCTTACTAGTGCGCATGCGCACTAGTATAAAACGATCACGGTGTACCGTGAAAAAAACCTACCGACGCGGCACTTACCTAAAACAGCTGTGCTGACATACGAGTCATCCCCGCTCCTGTCCCGGTCACTTCCCTGCTCACGACAAGTAAATATAAAAGCGGCTGGCGGCTCAGTGATTTATGTTTTCATACAGCCGCCGCCGCTTTTATATTTACTATCCGAGAGCAGGGAAGTGACCGGGACAGGAGCGGAGATCACTCGTATTTCAGCACAGCTGTTTTAATGTAAGCGCTGCATTCCATACAGTGCCGTGAACCGGAAGTGACGAGGGGTAGGTTTTTCTCACGGGTAGGTAATTCTCACGGAACAACGGGAATCAAACTCGACTGTCCTGTGTGTGCCTGTTCCCGTAGAGGCAGACAGGCATTCCTGAAGTTGTGGACTCCCCCTCCATGGCCCAAGTGGCCTGACAGCAGCTCAGGGCTGACAGGCGCTTTCCACCTGCTAAGTTTAGCAGGGGGATGCACATGGGAATTGGGACTAATGCTTGGCTGGGGCTGGGCAGGTGGGGCCCCCCGGACAAGTGGGGCCCCCGGGCAACTGCCCAGCGTGCCCATTCGGTAAGATGGCCCTGCCTCTTCTTACTCCCTCCAGCTTCACTGAAGGGGGGTTGGTTCTAGAACATGCACCCCCGCCATCTGTTGTCCAGGGCCCCTTTCCCCCCACAGCGCTGCCGGCTTCCCACCTCTCCTCTCTGCTGTCGGCACACATGGGGATGTTTCAGGATAGAGAGCAGGGAAAGAGGCAGGTAAATATGTAATTTACTGGTCCCTTCCATTCCTGAATGAACACAGTGAGTGATCAGTACCAGTCACTCCTGTGTCCATTCGTCACTAATGCATAGTAAACTGTGTTTATTATGCTTCAGTTAGTGAATGAACAGGAAACCTCAAAACACTTCCTATTCATTCAACTGTGCAGCTGAGGCCACAGTGAAAGGGACTGATAAATCTGTCCTGTCACTTTCGGCCGGGGAAGGGGGGGGCCCTGTCAGGTAAGCTGTATGGGGACCCGTGATTTCTAACAGCAGCCCTGCCTGTACGTGATTTCATGCACTGGGTCTGGGGCACTGCCAGAGACTAGCTCCAGCTGTGATTGGACACAGCAGGAGCCAATCAACGGGTCCGGCTGATGGGGTGTCCGCCAAGACACCCCGATCGTTCTCATGAGGAGCAGAATGGCGGTCTGCCTATGTAAACAAGGCAGACCGCCGTTCTGTAAGAGGGTAAGACAAAGCAGGAACACAGATATCGGTCTTCCCCCAGTCAAAGCACCTCCCCCACACAGTTAGAATGCACTCCCTAGGCCAGTGATGGCGAAGCCTGGCACCCCAGATGTTTTGTAACTACAGTATCTCACAAAAGTAAGTACACCCCTCACATTTTTGTAAATATTTTATTATGTCTGTTCATGTGACAACACTGAAGAAATGACACTTTGCTAGTGTAAAGTAGTGAGTGTACAGCTTGTATAACAGTGTAAATTTGCTGTCCCCTCTGGTGAAGCTCTGGTGAACTCCATGCCCAAGAGGGTTAAGGCAGTGCTGGAAAATAATGGTGACCACACAAAATATTGACACTTTGGGCCCAATTTGGACATTTTGACTTAGGGGTGTACTCACTTTTGTTGCCAGCAGCTTAGACATTAATGGCTGTGTGTTGAGTTATTTTGAGGGGGCAACAAATTGACACTGTTATACAAGCTGTACACTCACTACTTTACATTGTAGCAAAGTGTCATTTCTTCAGTGTTGTCACATGAAAAGATATAATAAAATATTTACAAAAATGTGAGGGGTATACTTACTTTTGTGAGATACTGTACATTTCCCATGATGCTCATACACTCTGCAGTGTAGTTGAGCATCATGGATAATTTGGTTCCAAAACATCTGGGCTGCCAAGGTTCGCCATCACTGCCCTAGGCACACAGTTAATCCTTTCATCGCCCCTGATGTTGACCCCCCCTTCCCTGCCAGTGTTATTAGTGCAGTCACAGTGCATTTTTTTTTAGCACTGATCACTGTATTGGTGTCACTGGTCCCCAAAAAGTGTCCGTTAGGTGTCAGATTTGTCCACTGCAATGTCACATTCCCACTAAAAATCGCTGATTACTAGTAAAAAAATAAATAAATAAAAATGAAATAAATATATCCCATAGTTTGAATACACTATAAATTTTCCGCAAAGGTTTCAGTATACGCTTATTGGGATTTTTTGTACCAAAAATATGAAGCAGAATACATATTGGCCTAAAATGATGAAGAAATTTGATTTTTTAAATTTTTTTATTGGATTTGTTTTATAGCAGAAAGTAAAAAATATTGTTTTTCTTTCTCAAAAATGTCGGACTTTTTTTGTTTCTAGCGCAAAAAAAACACAAAAAATGCACAGGTGATCAAATACCACCAAAATAAATCTTAATTTTGGGAAAAAAAGGACATCAAAGCCAAAGCATCACGGCCAGGAAAGAGACTCTAGTAGTATGAGCTGCTGAGAGACTCAGTGCCAAATGATAGCTGGAAGCTAATGTGTTTGGTCAGTGTTAGGTGCTTGCTCTGAATTGAGCATTTTAACCACTTCAGCCCCAGAAGGTTTTACCCCCATAATGACCAGGCCATTGTTTGTGATTTGGCACTGTGTTACTTTATCTGGCAATTGCGCAGTCATGCGCCGCTGTTCCCAAATAAAATTGATGTCCTTTTTTTTCCCCACAAACAGAGATTTCTTTTGGTGGTATATAAAGACAGATTGCATTACACCTCCATCCCCTTGTTGGATGCAGTATAAAGACAGATTGGGATTGTTATATATGGGGCATGGCCTGTAAAGCACAATGCCTTTCAATCCCTAATTTCCTATTTGGGACTTTGTGTGAGACAAGCAGGTCATGCTATTGGTCTCCATCCCTGTATACGGAAAAACTAAGGTCAAATCAGACTGCATCCACCAAAAACGCACGAAAATCACGCGGTGGGACTTTATATGAGGCCCCAAGCTGTAGGCAAGGCGTCTCCATCCCTGGTTGCTTAAACACAATAGGCTAGGTGGGACTTTAAGTGAGACCCCAGCAGGTAGTGCCCGGCGTCTCCATCCCTATATCAAGAAAAAAATGAGGTTGAAGGATTGTAAGAGGTGCATGGAAGTCAGCCAGCCCCCAGTCTGATGTACTCACCCTCCAGTCTGTCACCAACCATGATATCTCATGATACAAAGATACAAAGAACATGGGTTTAGTTGACACACATTTGCAAACGCATGTGTAAGCTGCAGAGCCACTTCACGGCACCCTGTTTTATCTGCAGTCCTAACACTCCTAATTTAGTGTCTCCACACTGGGAGCACATGGCTGCTAATGGATGGATGGGGGAACAGGTGGGAGGGAGACAGTCCAAACCTCCCCCAACCCACCCCCATCCATGACTGGTCTGTTGTCTCAAAACTCAAATAACTAAGTTGTAACAATGGTACAAACTGGAAAGGACCAGCTGAGAAGCATTACACATCCATCCCCTTGGTGGAGACCAATAGCATGACCTGCTTGTCTCATACAAAGTCCCAAATAGGAAATTAGGGATTGAAAGGCATTGTGCTTTACAGGCCATGCCCCATATATAACAATCCCAATCTGTCTTTATACTGCATCCACCAAGGGAATGGAGGTGTAATGCTTCTCAGCTGGTCCTTTCCAGTTTGTACCATTGTTACAACTTAGTTATTTGAGTTTTGAGACAACAGACCAGTCATGGATGGGGGGGGGGGTTGGGGGAGGTTTGGGGGGGTTGGGGGAGGTTTGGGCTGTCTCCCTCCCACCTGTCCCCCCATCCATCCATTAGCAGCCATGTGCTCCCAGTGTGGAGACACTAAATTAGGAGTGTTAGGACTGCAGATAAAACAGGGTGCCGTGAAGTGGCTCTGCAGCTTACACATGCATTTGCAAATGTGTGTCAACTAAACCCCTGTTCTTTGTATCATGAGACAGGTCTACTTGGTTGGTGACAGACTGGAGGGTGAGAACATCAGACTGGAGGCTGGCTGACTTCCATGCACCTCTTACAATCTTTCAACCTCATTTTTTTTTTGATATAGGGATGGAGACGCCGGGCACTACCTGCTGGGGTCTCACTTAAAGTCCCACCTAACCTATTGTGTTTAAGCCTTATTTACATAGGCAGACCACTGTTCTGTCTGCTTCCGGAACGATTCTGCGGGTTCTGGTGGACATCAGGTCCGCCAGACCTGCTGACTGGCTTCTGCTGTGTCCAATCGCAGCAGGAGTGGGTCGCCGGCAGCGCACATGCGTGCCCCAGACCAGGAAGAAGAAGCGATGCACAAGTACGTCCCTTCATACAGCCAGGCGGCCCTGGTGCAGTAAATGTGCGGTGGGCGGTCCGGAAGCAGTAAACGCAAAAAACATATTTTATAAAGAACTTATAAGGAAACTTAATCTGAAAAAAGATCCCTGTTGCTCGACCTGCAATCTGGAGGCCGCATGCAGCCCTTTGACAATTAGGTGTTATAAAACATTTACAAGATTGTAGCGCTGTGGCTAGCTCTTATAACATCATGAGGTTGTGAGTAAGCACTAGCCACAGCATGAAAGGTGTCAACTTTTACTGTACCCCCGCCCTGTCTGTAATGTCTTCTGCATGAAGGATCAGTAAAGGTGAAGTGTTGCAGCGAATACCGGATTTCTTTTGATTGTGTATCTGCAGACGAGCTGTGCTAGCACCTTCACCTAAACCCTGGCTATGCTGTGGATGGATGGCTAATGTGCTCACCTGGAGCGGTTTTCTCTTCAGTTATAAAACATTTGTTGGGCAAATGTCACACATATTCATGCAAGCTGGACAAATTTCCCCCCATCATTTCTGAAATAGTTCCTTTAATCATCATCGCCATCTAGTGGTTAAAATGCAGTATAGTTTTCTGATATACCTCAATGAGAAAATATATTGCATTTTGGCCACTAGATGGAGCTGATGATCAAAGGAATTAAAATGTTACTAAACCCAGGCTCCTGCATTCACTATATCTGAAACCCTCAGTGTGTCCTGTGTATGCTGTTATATTTTCATTCCCTATCATGCTCTGTCTTATCTAATAATAACTTGACAATATATTCTGTTATTTGCTACAAATGTCTCAAGTATAATTTTAGCATGACCCTCAGGTATTGGGAAACTGGTAACATACACCTGCTACAGTGGTGTACACTGAGCTTTCAGTGGGACTGAGGACTTGGTCAAAGTCAAGATAAGAACAAAGGACCCAACGTAACCAGCAGCTCTTGCGGGGATAATGCTACATAGGGCCCTGTGGGGGCTGGGGGCAGGGCCGGTGCTTCCACTAGGCAAACTAGGCAGCCACCTAGGGCACATTGCCACCTAGGGACGCAGCCAGGAGTCGGCACTCTCTCTCCATCATGAATGATTATTGTGAGCTGAGGGGAGAGGTGGCGGTAGAGGAGGAAGAAGGGACAGAGAAAGATGCCAGGTGTCTTGGGCAGTGGTGGAACTATTAGGCCCTGGCTTTCCACCACTGTTGGAGGGGCCCCAAGAGGCAGGAATGGAGCCCACCAGAGTGCTGCCTGCATGATGATTCTCTTCAGCTGGAGCTGATCGGCCTTAACCCCAGGCAGGAAGTGACTCTCTGCACTGAGCTGGTAGGCAGCCCTTCATTTCCCTGGGTTGGTATTAAGCAGGAAGCGGAGGAGAGCTGAACCTGAGCCGGAGCTCGGCACTGGAGGGCGGAACCTATACAGGGGCAGAAGCGACAAGGCACCGGAATGGTCTGAGGAGGTTGGTGATGAAGGACATGCGGAGCTCTCTGACTGCTGCTTTTCCCTCCACCAGGAGCTGGTTGGAGTTGTGGTGAGCACTGTGGTCCAGGAAAAGGAGCGTCCTGGGAGAAGGAATCAGCAGGATCACTGTGAAGGAGGGCAGAGTGGGGGCCACTCTCTTCATACCGTCCAGTTAGTGTCCCCAGAACAGGGAATCGGGGTCCCTGGGTGTTACATGGAGCATCCCTGGTATGAAAGGGAATCGGGGTCACCAGGTGTGCCATGGGGAATCAGAGTCACCAGGTGTGACATGGAGAGAAAAACAGGCGCCATGTAATCAACCATAAATTTATTGCACAACAATTAACATAGTATCTTACACTGAGGTAAGCTTCAGTCCGTGTCTCAGCAAGTCCAGCCGCACAATCCGGCCGTCCACCGGCCCAGAGGTGACGTCACAGGAAGCTGGTCCGGAGGGATGGTTACAGCGGAAGCCGCGATGGCTTCCGCTGTAACCATCCCTCCGGACCAGCTTCCTGTGACGTCACCTCCGGGCCGGTGGACGGCCGGATTGTGCGGCTGGACTTGCTGAGACACGGACTGAAGCTTACCTCAGTGTAAGATACTATGTTAATTGTTGTGCAATAAATTTATGGTTGATTACATGGCGCCTGTTTTTCTCTTCATGTTTACCAGCGGATTCCTCGGAGTTTCTCCCGCCAGTGCAGCCTAGTACTCAGCATACTGTGACGATTCCCTACTAGATCTTGGAGACATCCCCTGCATCCCTCTTACAACGGTGAATCCCCCTGTTTCTCCTCTCTGGCTTGGTCGGAAGCGCCCAACACCCTTTTCTTTTGAGGTGTGACATGGAGGATAGGGGTCACCGGGTGTAACAGGAGTTCTGGGTCACCAGGTGTGCCATGAGGAATTGGGGTCCCTGGGTGTGTCATGGGGGATTTGGGGTCCCCAAGTGTGACACGGAGGAACATCAGGGTCCCCAGGTGTGACATGGAGGAACATCAGGGTCCCCAACTGTGACATGGAAAAACATCAGGGTCTGACATAGAGGAACATTGGGGTCACTAAGTATGATAGCTTGACATGGAGGAACACGGGGCTCCCTGGGTGTGACATGGAGGAACATCAGGGTCAGTGGGTATGACAGCATGACATGGAGGAATATTGGGGTCCAAGGGTGTGACATGGAAAAACATCAAATTTCCTGGGTGTGACACGGAGGGACATTAGGGTCCCCGAGTGTGACATGGAGGAATATGGGGGGTCACTGGGTATGAAAGCATAACATGGAGGAACCATAGGATCAGGGTCACTGGGTATGACATAGAGGAGTTTTTAACCCCTTCCCTTTTTTTGGGGGGGGGGGGCACAAGTAGCTGGTCTTAAAATAAAATAGTCTAGCACCGGCCCTGGCTGGGGGGCACCGTTGGAGTTTGGGGAGCTATGGAGGCCTGGAGGCTCTGCAGCCACCTAGGGGACACCGCAGGACACTGGATTTTGCTTTAGGAGGTTGGTGGGGCACTGTGGGCACTGAGGGCTCTTGAGAGGTCTGGGGACACTATGGAAGGTTGAAAGGCGCTGCGGGTCACTATGGCAGACTGGGGGACAATATAGCAGCTGGGAGGCACTGTGAGAGTTTAGGGATCAGCAACTGGCTGGAGGCCTAAAAGGTCTAGAGCAGGGGTCTTCAAACTATGGCCGTCCAGCTGTTCAGGAACTACAATTCCCATCATGCCTAGTCATGGCTGTGAATGTCAGAGTTTTACAATGCCTAATGGGATGTGTAGTTCCGCAACTGCTGTAGAGCCGTAGATTGAGGATCCCTGGCGTAGAGTATGTCCCCAGTCTCCAACACTTTCTACAGCATGTCTGCAGTCTCTGATAATCCCCTTTTACATATCTGCTGTTTTTTTAGCATTACATTCACTAAATATTATGTGTGGCTCTTTGAACAGACATGCATATACATATGGGACCATATAGCAACAATTCGCCGATAATTGCTCAAAGTGAATATGCCATTGGTTCATCCACTCTGGCAGCATTCAGCGCCCAACATGTTTCGCCGGAGGCCATCAAGGACATGCAGTGGCCCTCTTTTGAGGGCAATATGACTGATGAACAGCGTTCAGCTTTGAAACAACTTCAAATGAATCAATCTATAATTATAAAGCCCTCCGACAAGGGGGGCAATATTGTTATCATGACCACTAATCAATATGCCAGCATGTGCCTTGACGTCCTTAGCAACTCCACATGGTACACCCCAATAGAATTTAACACCATACAAGATTTTAAGTGTGAACTATCTGAGATAGTGGCAGAGGCTTTCTCCCGGGGCCTGATCAACAAAGATACTATGGAGTTTCTCATACCAAAACACCCTAGGACCCCTACTTTTTACACTATCCCAAAGGTCCATAAAAGTCTCACGCAACCACCTGGTAGGCGCATACTGTCCGGAATTGGTTCTCTTACTGAAAAGATAAGTAGATATGTGGACTCTTATCTTATGCCACATGTCCTTAGTTTACCGTCGTACATACGGGACACTACGGACCTGCTTAAACATTTGGAGGGGATTCAGGTCCCTCCGGATGCCCTGCTCGTAGCGGTTGATATCGAGGCATTGTACTCGAGCAGGGCATCCGGATGGCCGAATCCTTCCTAAAAGAAACTAACCATAGAGAATGGCCTCTGATAGACTTCGTCCTCAGACTTTTACGCTTCGTTTTGACCAAAAATTATTTTAGTTTTGGAGATCAATTATATCTACAGACCCAGGGGGTGGCTATGGGCACTTGCTGCGCACGATCCTACGCCAACCTCTATTTAGGAGGTTGGGAGAGAGAGATCTTCTCTAGTGAGCTTATGGACATGTGGTCACCCTATGTCCTGTGCTGGCATAGGTATATAGACGACCTATTTATAATCTGGACTGGTACAATTACAGACTTAAACACTTTCCTGGAAAATCTCAATAACAACCATCTCAACCTGAGATTCACCCATGCCATAAGTCCTGAGAAGATCTCTTTCCTTGATGTAACCATTAACATTTTACCCAATGGTGAACTGGCAACCGACCTCTATAGGAAACCCAGTGTGGGGAACACTGTTCTGTGCACAGCAAGTGCCCACCCCGCCCCCTTGGTCAGAAGTATCCCATATGCCAAATTTATTCGCCTTAGAAGAAATTGTTCAAACAAAACTAATTTTCAGATTCAATCTGATTTACTTAGGGATCGTCTTTTGGAAAGGGGTTACTCAAAATCTTTGTTGAAAAAGGCCTTTAATCGAGCCAAAAAACGACCTAGAGAGGAACTACTATATAGTACTCGCCCTAAAGCAACGAACAATTCAGTACGATTTGTTACCAGATTCTCAGCGCATGAAAAGGAGCTACGTGCAATCATGGAGAGACATTGGCATGTCCTTACCAATGATTACACACTTAACAAATACCTGAAACCATATCCCGAAATGGTTTTCAATACGAGACAGTCTGACCTCCAGCCACTATCAAACGAATATATCTCATCAAACCACACGCAAGGGAACATACCGCTGTGGGCAATGCTCGCGATGCAGTTGGGTCACGAGGGGAGGGGCATACGCCTACCAAATGGAAGTTCGCACAGGACTAGGCAACATGCCAACTGTACCACTAAAGGCATCATTTATTTAATGCAGTGCATCTGTAAGGCTTATTATGTCGGTAAGACCATCCGACAGCTGAATCAGCACATAGGTGACCACCTCTACTATTCAGAGGGAGGTAGAATTCTCACGACAGTAACACGCCACATCGGCTTGCATCATAAATATGACAATTCAGTGATATCCTTCTTTGTCCTAGAGGTGGTCTCCCCCGACCCCCGTGGTGGGGATTGGGACAGGAGAATATTACAACGAGAAACCTACTGGATTGAGTACCTTGATGCCACGATTTTTCCTGGCATTAATGAAGTACTCACCTATAAACCCTTTCTTTAACATAATAGCGCAAGTCCTCTTCTTTTCTAATGCTCTTCTTTTCCTTGTTGCTCCCCCTTTTTTTTTTTTTCCCTTCATATTTTTACCTTTTGTTTCTGTCCTGCAGTACCTTCCATGTGGACTGGGGACCGTGTCATTGGGGCCCTGTGGATGCCCTATTGTGACTCCACGGACCTAGACTGGCACGCTCTCTTGCCCACTTGTACATATTTATGTATTGGTGTAACCACAGAGTTGATCAGAATCTATTATCGGTCTGATCTCCAGATAATTGATTTATACATCCTTTTTTTCTATTCCCCTTTTAATAACAATTGTCTCCTTGGTGTATTAACTTATGTTTCTCTTGTTTATGTTTATTATATAGATATATATCTATGTATTATAGTTTTTTTTGTATCTAATGTTTATCGGTGTATTATGGTAGGGCTTTTGCCTATGCCAATATACTACTATGTCTGTTGTATAATATTGTATGCATATGATATTGTGGAATTTATGCCGATGCCGTGCTGGTCCAATGCTGCTGGGGGGACCCCCGCCCTTCGTGAGGGGATCCCTGGGACGGATGCGCGGCTGTTTGGGGCTGAGGGGCGCCATCTAGTGGGGGACGGGTGTGCGGTCTCTTCACAGGGGAATGGCAGATGCCACTTTGGCGTCACCGGCTCCCCTGCGGCTATGGGAACTCGGGCATCCCCTGTTTCTATTTCTGAGCACTGCGCATGCGCCGCTCTCATGGCGCGTACGCAGTTTGAGATCGGACCCGACCGACGTCACTTCCTGGGAGGTGCGCGGTCGGGTTGGAGCGGGCATTTAAACCGACGCCAACCAATATGGCGTCAGTTCGTGGGGACACGAGACACACAACCTATATTGGTGAGTACCGCTATTTATTTTCCAACCTCTGGCACTACATACGCTAGATTACATTTAATGTAGAGCATTGTGCTCTCGCTCTGTCTCCTTGTAGCCTATCTTCCTCCGCTCTGGAGGCTTGGACTAGTTGGAGGCTCGGTGTTGATTATCCCTGCTCTGCCCTCGCATACGGCTTGCTGTATTGCCAGACCAGCTGTAGCAATACGTAATTCTCTGCAGGTATATATAAAAACTCCCCCCCCCCCCCGTTTTTCTTTTTTCTTTTTAATACATATTGCAGCACCTATGATCTAAATGTTGATTAAATTGGATCAAATAGCCCTGATTACTGTTTTACATTCTATCCTTAGACATATTGCCTTGCAGAGGTGCTACCTGCTCAGCAGGTGATCGGTAGTTGTCCCCCCCCCCCACGTTCTCTTCTACAAAATATGCTATGATATTCTGAATGTATTACATATGAAGATATCATTCTACTAAATCCCCATTAAGGTATTTTTTGCCTTGTTTGGTTGATTTGCATGTTGCATGCACTCTGGATACTATATATTGTGACCTGTTACGCAGCTATATGATTTATTTCTTGTATCAATACCCGCTCCCGCACCCGTCCCCCCCCAGCATGTATCTGCGCCCCCCGTTGCCCCCCACACGTGTACTCTGTCCTGGTGCGCCCTCCGGTGGTTGGTGTTTTCTCAGCATGAAAGGGTTCCTTTTTCCCTGGGGACCCGCACGGCATCTGGCATGTATCCCCATTTATATGTGAACTTACATGTTGTTTAACATTACTTTCTTTGTTTCATGTCTCATGCAGTATTACGACCATTATTATATCTCATTACACGCCCCTGAAGAAGCCTCCGGCGAAACATGTTTTTTTTGACTGGTACCGGTAAAGTCCCACCCAAATTGGTTTAACCAAGCCCTCCCCTTTCTCGTCTATACGAGTACTCTGGAAATTCTGAGTTTTTCTTCTATTCAAGTTAAGGGATGTTGGTACCATTAATTTAAAGCATACTTGTATTGAGTTTATCTCAGACACACCTTAAACTCATTTCATGTGTGGCTCTTTGATGATACCAGGGGCCTCATCATGAAAGTTGGCCACCACCCATGCAGACCTTGTGATCAACTGAGCTTCCTCATAATACAAAGTTACAACAAAGGTGCCACTATCATGGCACATTTCCCACAAATGATTGTGAATTGTCCCTGCAAATGAAAGATACTTCATTCATCCATTTTTGTTCGGAACGTGTTTGAGCTGTGAAAGGCCTCATAATTGAAGCAGATTAGTCACCCCCACAGTTTTACTTCAGGCCTCAGAGAAATATTGGTACTTGCACTTGTTTTATAACAGTTTCTCATTACCAGCCTTTATCTGACTTTTTGCTCATCAATTTTAATTAAATATCCTTGTGCTGTGGAATGAAGTCTGCGAGCCATCCGAATATGCTAGTGTCCTTTCTAATATACATCTGACACCACAGTGTCCTCTAGTGGTCAGAGGAGCTCTTCATCAGCTTAGCTGAGTGGTACAATACAAGTGGCATACAGTGCCTTGAAAAAGTATTCATACCCCTTGAAATTTTCCACATTTTGTTATGTTACAACCATAAACATAAATGTATTTTATTGGGATTTTATGTGATAGACCAACACAAAGTAGTACATAATTGTGAAGTGGAAGGAAAATGATAAATGGTTTTCAAAATTTTATACAAACAAATATGTGAAAAGTGTGGCATACATTTGTATTCAGCCCCGCTGAGTCAAAACTTTGTAGAACCACCTTTCCCTGCAATTACAGCTGCAAGTCTTTTTGGGGATGTCTCTACCAGCTTTGCACATCTAGAGAGTGACATTTTTGCCCATTCTTCTTTGCAAAATAGCTCAAGTTCTGTCAGATTGGATGGAGAGTGTCTGTGAACAGCAATTTTCAAGTCTTGCCACAGATTCTCAATAGGATTTAGGTCTGGGCCATTCTAACACATGAATATGCTTTGATCTAAGCCATTCCATTGTAGCTCAGGCTGTGTGTTTAGGGTCGTTGTCCTGCTGGAAGGTGACCCTCCGCCACAGTCTCAAGTCTCTTGCAGACTCTAACAGGTTTTCTTCTAAGATTGCCCTGGATTTAGCTCCATCCATCTTCCCATCAACTCTGAACAGCGTCCCTGCTGAAGAAAAGCATTCCCACAACATTGTGCTGCCACCACCATGTTTCACAGTGGGGATGGTGTGTTCAGGGTGATGTGTAGTCCTAGTTTTCTGACACAGATAGTGTTTTGCTTTTAGGCCAAAAAGTTCAATTTTGGTCTCATCTGACCAGAGAACCTTCTTCTACATGTTTGCTTTGTCTCCAACATGGCTTCTCACAAACTGCAAGCAGGACTTCTTATGGATTTCCTTCAACAATTTTTTCTTCTTGCCACTCTTCCATAAAGTCCAGATTTGCGGAGTCCATGACTAATAGTTGTCCCGTGGACAGAGTCTCCCACCTGAGCTGTGGATCTCTTCAGCTCCTCCAGAGTTACCATGGGCCTCTTTGCTGCTTCTCTGATGAATGCTCTCCTTGCCCGGCCGGTCAGTTTAGGTGGACGGCCATGTCTTGGTAGGTTTGCAGTTGTTTCATACTCTTTCCATTTTCGGATGATGGATTGAACAGCACTCCGTGAGATGCTCAAAGCTTGGGATATTTTTTTATAACCTAGTCCTGCTTTAAACTTCTCCACAACTTTATCCCTGACCTGTCTGGTATGGTCCTTGGCATTCAAGATGTTGTTTGTTCATTAAGGTTCTCTAACAAACTTCTGAGGGCTTCACAGAACAACTGTATTTACACTTTTCAAGGGGTATGAATACTTTTTCAAGAATCTGTAATATATGAAAACTTTTACACTCCAGTAATGCAAATAAAGACCTCAAAGAATCACAAAATCTCTCTTTTTTTTTACATATTCTTAAACATTGCAGTCCTTTTAAATTCACACACAGCAGAGTCATTATAGCGTGTCACAAAGCACTGCAAAACAAATGCAATGTGTTTGTGGGATATTATGAAAAGCTGATGAAATCATGTGAAAGGGCTCAGGATTAAACTAAATTGTAAGTCCAAAGTGTGTAGCCAGCATGTGGCATTTTGAATCTCACCAGACTGAGGGCCATGGAAATGGAAATAGGTTATGGCCCCATGCACAGTGGTTGTTTAGCCGCAGGGCACAGGTGGGCCACATAGCCCCACTGCAGGCAACCTGTTGAATTCTACAACGTATAAGAAATCAATAGCTGCTGTGGCTGGACAGGGCTGGACGGTAAACCAAGCTGTATGATTGTTTAGGGCAGTGCCAAGGGAGGAATGTCCAGGATGCAGGCAGTCAGAGTCCGGGCCATCTTACCGAATAGGCAGGCTGTGCTGTTGCCCAGGGGCCCCACCTGCCCAGTGACCCAGCCCCAGCCAAGCATTAGTCCCGAATCCCCTGTGCATCCCGCCACCGAACTTAGCAGGTGGCATGCGCCTGTCCCCCCTGCGCTGCTGTCAGGCCACTTGGGCTGTGGAGGGGGAGCCCACAACTGCAGGAATGCCTGTCCGCCTCCATGGGAATAGGCACATACAGGACAGTTTGGTCTGACTCCCATCCGTGTGTTCCAGCCGCCAAACTTGGAAGCTTTCATTAGATTGGCACTGCTGTACCAATAAATATCGCCTTGTTGATAATTTGCATTTTTATTCTAGTGGGTGATAGTGTAGGCAGGGCCCCAGTGCACTGCATTGCCCGGGGCCCTTTAATGCTCTTAAGATGCCACTGGTCAGAGTATTATTAATGAAATTGTTTTTTGAAAAAAAAATGTCCCTGTGGTTTAAAAAGGTGGGTTAGATTGTTTAGTTCTAGACCCACCAGCATTGCACTCCCTCATTTGTAAGGTGAACCCCTTTCTTTGGTGCACATCCGTTTCTTCTTTTTCCTGATTACTGATCTGCTGCCAGTTTCTGGTTGGCTGGCTGTGATTACCTTCATACAACTATGTTCGAACACTTTCCACCTTGAACCCCACCCCTTTTCACACCTTGTACCGCCTTGCATACCTTAACCACACCAAACTCAGGCCACACTCTGTAAATATCAAGGATGTTGCATTAAGAGAATCCCAACTTCAGCATGCCCGCAAACCACGGCCACTGACACATTTCACCCAGATTGGGCCTAATTGTAGAGCTCTGCAATTAAGTCCAATCTGAGTGAAACACATCAGCTGGCATGGTTGGTGGGTGAGGACTGTAGCTAAAGCGGGGATTCTCTTTAGGCCTCATGCACACTGGACCGGGCTCTGTAGCTTACACATGTGTTTGCAAATGTGTGCAGACTAAACTCTGTTTTTAATGCATAAGACAGGATAATTTGGTTGGTTGCAGGCTGGTCGGTAAGTTGAGCTGGGAATTTCTTTGGTTTTGTTTTGCATGTGTTGCCGTTCCATGTGCTCCTTGCTGCCAAGGTCCAGTCATAGGTGAGGGCAGTAGTCATTTGTTTGTACTGTTGAAATATTGGTGAGGGGATGCACTGGACACTTTTGCTGCTTGTAATTTCTTTGGTTTTGTTTAGCATGAGTTTCATACTTCCCACCCGTCCCAGATTTACCAGGACTATCCCGAGATTTGATTTAAACCCCGGTATCCTAGCAATTTCCTAATTAATCCCGGAGCCCAGTGCCTGAACCAGCAATGAGCTCCAGTAACTGGCCTGGCAGGGGCATGCTGGTGTGGGCAGTGGGGACACCTGCCTCATATTACTTGCGAGGTGTCTGAGGGTCTATACACTGTTATCGGCTCCTCTGTGGCAGCTGGCATCTCTGTCTGCACACACTGCAGAGAGGAAGCCTCCTCCTCGGCTCAGACATTGTATACAGACAGGAGGAGGAACCAGAGAGGAGGGACAACACTGCATGAGCCATGCTTATCTGAGGTCTGCAGTGAGTGTACTGTGCATGGAGAACTAAAGGGGAACAGATTGACTGAGAAGGGGGGGTGGAGGGGGGTAGGTAAGAAAGGGTGTACATGCGGAGGAGTGATTAGGGCACTTGAGGGTAAGAGGATATGTACAGGGGGGTACCTTGGGAGAAGAGAAGATGCTTGCTAGAAGGGGAGGGGTTTATATCCACCCCCCACTGCACCTTCTGCCAAAGGCCTCTCCTCTCCTAAAGCACCCCCCCAGTACATATCAGCCCACCCCACCTTCTAGTACAAGTCCTCTCCCCTCCCAAAGCGCCGCCCCCAGTACATATCAGCGCCCCCACCCCACCTTCTAGCTCAAGTCCTCTCCCCTCCCAGAGCAACCCCAGCAAATATTTGATCCCCCCCTCCTACCCACTTTCTAGTACAAGTCCTCTTCCCTCCCAGAGCATTCCCCAGCATATAACTGAACCCCCCAACAAACCCACCTTCTAGCACAAGTCCTCTCCCCTCCCACAGTGCCCCCAAGTATATATCAGCTCCTTCACTTTACTTTCTAGCACAAGCTCCCTCCCCTCCCAAACTGCCGCCAAGCACATTTTCAAAACCTGGGTTTTGTTTAACCATTCCCCTTAAGCCCCTCCCAAATTAAAGTTTGACCACACAGACTGTTTGCCCCTGGTCTCTGCCTCCCCTAAGTGTCCCTCATTCTCAAGTTTTAAAGTTGGGAGCATAGACACATAGGGTAACAAGCAGGAATGTTTAGAAGCAAGGGGAAAAAACCCCAAACGTGCCTAGGAGCAGCAGGAAAAACATCCAATGTGCATAAGGCCTTAGGGGAAATGGTTGATATTTACAGAGTGCGCCCTGAGTTTGATGTGGTTGTGGATAGGTAGAGCAGGACGTGCTTCTTGAAGAACTAGCATATAGAGTAAAGGGGGAGTTCACAGGACATTACACAAGTGGCTTTGAGGAGTGTTATCTATAAAATGCAACCTTGCATGCCTTGTGATAAAATTCATTTTTTTTTTTAAGAGAACTTCTGTGAAGACTGGGCAATTCATAGATGCCATGGTTCTAAGGCTTGTATCACCGATGGTCCACACCAGGGCTTTTTTTCTCAGACAATAGGTGCAGGAACTCCCCCTTTCTGAGTCACCCCTTGTCTTCTTCCCCTACCCACCCCCTGCACGATTCCTTGGTTCAACCCCCTACCCTCCTCCCAATACCGGCCCTTTTAGAGAATACAGAACCAAGTAACATTTGTGATACTAAGTAATTTGTAAAGAATTTGTTCATGAAAACAAGAAAAGCAGTAAAATAGATCCTCTGAAGCCAGCATCAATAGATCCCCCCAAGCAACCCCCCAACAAAATACCCCTCCCCGCCAGCAAAAATAGACCCCCAGCAGCAACAGATTTCCTTGCAGCCAGCAATTCTAGATCCTTCCCAGTACCAACTGACCCCCAGCAACAAAAGCCCCAACCCCAACAACAGTAGATCCCCAACCAGCAACAATAGACCTCCTTAGCAACAATAAACCCCACCCACCCACCCCGTATAAATACATCCCCTCAAGCAACAATAGATCCCCCAGCATCCAGCATCAATAGACCCTGAACCCCTTCCCATTACATACATTCAATGCTTGAGGTGCCGGAACTGCGTTCCCCCGCGTTCCCGCTGAAAAAAAGCCCTGGTCCACACTAACCCCAAACATAAGTATAGTTCATGTCTTTCTAATAATCCAAATACCTGTGAACAATATAAGGACAATTTTGGAGCAAAGAGGGACTTTTAAGTAAGGACGGGTAAAACTGAGTTGTGTGCAGTTTATGAATAGCCATGGTGGGAAAGGAATATTGAGCATATAATATATATATACTCTTACTTTTTCATTTAGATGTGGAATGAAGCCCTGTGTGTGGGGGAGAGCAGGAACAATAGGTCAGTGACTGGCAGGGTATCAGTAGGCGGGTGGCAGCAGTGAAGATGATGTGGCAGAGATAAAGTGATATGATATAAATAAAACATCTAGTACTATCTGAATCAACGTTCCCAGGTCTTCTGTGAAGTGGTTGTAGCGAATGCAGCGCTTTCTATTGACTAAGTTGAAGTAAAGCATAATTTACAGGCAAAACTATTTTAAAGGAACCGACCACAAATGCTGAAGCAGACTCCAAAAAAAAAAAATTCCCTCATTGCCTTCCTGTCCCCGTTACCACAGGGTAAAGTAGTTGACCTTTTTTGTGATTTACATATTTATTTATTTTTTATTTTGGATTCAACCCGCTCCGCTGCCTTCATTTTTGCCTAGGCGTGCTTTTGCCTGAAGCCTCCTGAGATATGCACATCACATATCCCAGGAGGCTTCAGATTTTACAAAGAGCAATTAGGTGAAAGGGGAGGTGGGGGCCTATTTAAATAGAGGATATAATGGCACCTTCCCCCAAATGCAAAATTGGAAAAAACGAATCAAGGGCATAGGCAGACACCATAGGGAGGTCCGGCTAGGTCCCTGAAGGAGGGGGGATTTAAATGTGCCTCTATAAGTCACAAAACTATGCATATGTTTACATCAGACATGGCAACACATATATGTTAAAAGAATAACAAATCTTTATTTGTACAAATGATAAAAACAGTAAGTACGTCATTCTATCTATATAGATGAACCTTTAATATATGGTACAATGTTTAACAAACATATCAAAAAATGGCTGGAACTACGCGTTTCGCATTATGCGCTTCATCAGGGTCCAGCAATGGAATATATTTAGACAGAAATTCAATCTTTAGTAATCTAGAGGTACATAAAACATTTGTTATAAACATAATCATGTACATACATTATTTTTATTTATTTATGATTTATTGCATTTAAACTCTAAATATCAAGCTGTTCACTTAACCTCAAGAACATTATAATTATTCTAGAGAATCTAAAACAGATTCACAATGTATAATAGAAGATATATAGAGGACTTTTCACATATGGCTAATGAGATATTTTACCTCTTCATCTTATGAGTTTATTGAGAAGTTTAGAAAGAATCTGAAAGACTTTATTAAAAACTCAGAAACTACGTCTAGACATTGCAGCAGAAAACTAAGTTAAAAAAGGAAAAGACAAAAAACAGGAAACAAAAAAAAAACCAACAACATAGCAAGGGGAAAAGACATAGAGAAAACGGAGAAAGCCATTTTTTGATATGTTTGTTAAACATTGTACCATATATTAATGGTTCATCTATATAGATAGAACGACGTACTTACTGTTTTTATCATTTGTACAAATAAAGATTTGTTATTCTTTTAACATATATGTGTTGCCATGTCTGATGTAAACATATGCATAGTTTTGTGACTTATAGAGGCACATTTAAATCCCCCCTCCTTCAGGGACCTAGCCGGACCTCCCTATGGTGGCTTCAGATTTTACATGGTGCTGGAGGAGGACAGATGTGGCATGTCATCAGGGGGCTGGCGGCCTGAACTCGGAAGAGACAGCTGGCTTCTGATGAGAAGGGGATGGAACATGGAAACAGGTGAGTGGCAGCCCTGCGGCAGATCACAGTAGGGCAAAGCTGGATTCACTGGGTGGGTAAATATGTGAACTCACTATAAGGCCTCTTGCACACAGGGCATTAGAAAAAACAAGCTGCAAAGCCACTACAAACGCCAGGAAAAAGCAGCAGTAAAAACATGCTTTTAGTAGCTTTTTCCATTGGCGTTAATGTGCGTTTAGCCGCGTTAGCTTTTAGCAGCATTTTTCTGCCTCTATTTAAAATCAATGGTTGCCTATGAGCCGTCTTTGATCCGACTTTCAGCCCATTGATTTGAATAGAAGTCGCATCCATGTTGGATCATGATGATCCGACTTGTGGTGTGACATGTGCTCTGAGGATCGGATCTTGAAGGGGTACTCAGTGCCAAAATGGAAATATGGGGGTTTCTCCCAAGTTCCATACCAGGTCTTTTGAGTCTGGTATGGATCTTAAAAAGGAACCCCACTCCCAAAAATAAAAAAAACGGCGTCCATAACAGACCCTTATCCGAAAATGCAGCCCGGCGGGTCAGGAAAGGGGAGGAGCAAGCGCCCCCTCCTGAACCATATCAGGCCACGCGCCCTCAAAATGGGGGGGGGGGTGCTTTGGGGCGGGGGAGGGCTCCGCCCCCCGCCACCCCAAAGCACCTTGTTCCCATGTTGATGGGGACATGGGCCTCTTCCTGACAACCCTGGGTCGGTGGTTGTGGGGGTCTGCGGGCATCTGAATCTGGACGCTCCCTGTAATAAGGTGTCCCTCCAAATCCTGCCCCCCCACGTGTGCCCAGGGTTGTCAGGAAGAGGCCCTTGTGCCCACCAACATGAGGACAAGGTGCTTTGGGGTGGGGGTGTAGAGCCCCTGCCCCAAAGCACCCACACCCCCATGTAGAGGGAGTGTGGCGCTGCATGCTGGGGTAAGGGTCTGGTATGGATTTTGGGGGGGACCCCACGCCAGTTTTTTTTTTTTTGGAGTGGGGTTTTCCCTCAAAATCCATTACCAGACCTAAGGTTCTGGTATCGTCCTTGGGTGGGGACCCAACGTCATTGTTTTTTTTTTTTCATTTTGGCATGGGGTTCCTTTTCAAGATCCATACCAGACTCAAAGGGCCTGGTATGGAACTTGGGGGGACCCCCACGCCGTTTTTTTTTTTTCCATTTTGGCATGGAATTCCCCTTCAAGATTCTCAGAGCACAAGTCGCACCACAAGCCAGATCATCATGATCCGACCATTATGCGACTTCCATTCATATCAATGGGCTCCCATAGGGAACCATTGATTTTGACATGGAAAAAAAAAAAAGTCTGACGCAGCTCAACGTTGTATGTTTAGCAGCCTTTAGCAGCGTCAGACATTTTTACAATTGTAACGCCGGTCTTCAGAACACACTGGCCCTTTGTTTTTTTGCAGCTTGAAAAGGTCAATGCCACTTATAGCTTTAAAACGTCTGTGTGTGCATCAGGCCATAGAATAACATGGAAGAAGGTTTTTAAGCTGCAAAAAAAAAACATCTGATGCTCCTAAAAGCAGCTGTAAAAATGCCCTGTGTGCATGAGGCCTAAAGGTTAGGATAAACTTAGGCTTCATATACACTCGCCAGCCACTTTATTAGGTACACCTGTTCAATTGCTTGGTAACACAAATTGCTAGTCAGCCTATCACATGGCAGCAACTCAATGCATTTAGGCATCTAAACGTTGTGAAGACGACTTGCTGAAGTTCAAACCAAGCATCAGAATTGGGAAGAAAGGGGATTTAAGTGACTTTGAACGTGGCATGGTTGTTGGTGCCAGACTGGCTGCTCTGCGTATTTCAAAAACTGGTCATCTACTGGGATTTTCACACACAACCATCTCTCGGGTTTACAGAGAATGGTCTGAAAAAGAGAAAATATCCAGTTGTGTGGAGGAAATGATGTCAGAGGTCAGAGGAGAATGGGCAGACTGATTTTCAGAGGTCAGAGGAGAATGGGCAGACTGATTTGAGATGATAGAAACTCAAATAACCACCCGTTTCAACCAAGGTATGCAGAATACCATCTCTGAATGCACAACACATTGAATCTTGAAGCAGATGGGCTACAAAAGCAGAAGACCGCACTGGGTGACACTTCTGTCAGCTAAGAACAGGAAACTGAGGTTACAATTCACACAAATTGGAAAAGAGGTAAAAAAGTACCAGAGGATCTGAGTGCTGGGTAAATATATTTGCCAGCAGCGTAATGGGTATCAGGGGCAGACTGACAACTTTCGGCCCAGGGGGCAAGTACAAACCAGAGGCCCATGGTGCAGCGAATCAGCCCCCCTCCCACTCTCCCTCTTCCCGTCCTCCTCCTGACCCCCATTCCAGGCTGACACCCTGCTCCAGGTACTCTCTACTCACTGGCAGAATCTGGACTCCCAACCTGGCCTACAGGGGGCAGTTGGGGGAGCTGGGACAGCATGGTTGGAGCTGGCCAGGGGAGGAGAGTCTCCAGTGGGGCATGGAACCGGCCTCTGCTCAGACACAGTTTACACCATCCATGCTGGGGAGGGAGGCTTGCGCTCTGTCCTTGTCTTCAACCCGCACTCAATAGGTCAGTGGTGGGGACATTTTACTTCTCTTCACCAGGAACCCTTGAGGCATGCCTGTGGCAGAAGTGGTGCAGCCTTTTTACAGGACATCAGAGCAGCCCAGGGGGCAATTGCCCCCCTGCCCCAGTCCTCCCCTAATGGGTACAGACTCAACGCTGCAGGTGGCGCCTATCTCTTCAACTCCCGAACACAGGGAAACTATCAAAGGAAATTTAAGAAAGACCCAAAGGAGTTCAGAAAGGGAGGAGGGGGATCAGGCAAACTGTAGTTTATCCCAAAGTAGTAAACTTTATTAGTAACAAAAATTAAAAATTATCAAAAATCACAGATGACACATAAAGAGTTAAAAAATATATGACAACATTGCCAATAAAAACACACACCCAGGGTTTACCACCGCATGTACACAATACACAATGGAGTATGTCATTATATAGTGGTTAGACTGGAGATCAAGTAGTAGTGAGTAGCAGGAAACCTCAGTGATGTCAGCTGGCATCCAGCTATACAGAAAACACTGTGGACATCTGCTCTCGCTATTCACCCATAATCTTTAAATGGTTGACCACTACAGGTTAAGTGACATATATAGAGGAAGACCCTTCACTAGAATTTATAGGGCTGTGATGCCTCCAGGATGCCGGACCTTCTTATAAAGTCTCAATGTAGAGAAAGCAGCTATAGAGGAGAGCTGAGGTCATCTCAAAAAAGATACATTGATTTCTTCTGGAACCACCATGAGAAGTTAGACATTTCGAGTGATAATAGAGCAAATCCTGGACTGGGAGTGTTTCAGATGTGTTACTCATGGTTGTGTTGATAGCGGAGTTCACTAAAGATTGCAGGATCACCTAGGCAGGGATTTCAATGCTGTGACTTAAAGCATTCTCGAATCACCCATTGCTGTTATCGTGGGGTGGCCTCTGTCTTTTCAAGAGATCGTCTTCCTCTCAGCTGTGCAGAGTATGCTGGGAGTATGGAAGCCTTGATTGAGCCGGTGGTAGTCTCAACATTCAGAGGCGCTGGCGTAAATCCTCGCTCAGAATCATGATACAGGCCGAAGCTAGAGTTTTCAATTGGGGGTAGGAGGTGTATCTAGTTCACTGTCGGGCTTCGTGATAGATCAGCTTCAATCCCTTGCTGTGCAATCGGCATGCAGCCTGGGGGTATCAGGGAAATTGCTAGTAAAAGGCTGACAGCTGGTGCAGAGATGAACCGGGGGGGGGGGGTTCAGGGGCATACACACCAACGCGTTTCGTCCACTAGGTGGCGTTGACTTCCTCAGGGTAGTATGCCTGCCTTCCATTCTGACTTTTAAAGGGTAACTCCACTTTCGTTGGGAAAAAAAATAGCAAATAAAGAAAAAACAATATAGCGTATACAATTGCGACACAAATCATATTGTAATTAAAAATGACCTTTCCTTTTCAATCTGCAGCTGTTGTAACTTTCTGCAAATGCAATGCAATATGGCTACTTGGAAGTGTTCTGTAGAAAGAATGTGTACTGACCACACCCCAAAAACATAATTTTCTGCTTGTGTGATTGGCTCACCGATTTTCTTGGAAGTCTGCCTAAGATTCAAGTCAGATTTCTGGCATCCCCCTGCAACAAAAATTTCATTTTTGGTGAGATCCTCCCAATGTTAACAAGTCTAAAGAGATGCAGACCCAGCAGCTTTCCTCATTAGTGCCCTGCAACTGCCACAGCTGATAGATAATTATGAAACCACTTTCATTTGACCCACTCAGCACAGAGGAACAAACAATGATTTCTTCAGAATAACAAAAGGTGGGAATCTGCAACAAAGTTTGTTCAAATCCTTGTAATGTACAGATATCATCCAGAGGGAAATGTTTTTTTCTCAACAAAAGTGGACTTACGCTTTAAGTCCTTTAGAATGTTCACAAAAGTGGGACACGCCCTGTCCTTAGGTTTCTGGTTATTCACCCCCTGAAGGGGTCAAGGTTGGTGTATGTGGGTTGGCCAATGCTTATCGCCATCATGTAGCCAATTGGGAAAATACAGACACATCAGTGACAGTAGATATAACCAGCCTAGCATAGCTAAATAAACTCATCAGTGACACAACAACCTTGTTCATTAACAAGTTATTGTTTAGAAGTTTTTCTTTATTGTGTGTTTAATTCACTTATAGGTATTTATCTTTATAATTTTTATTATGATTTGTTCAGTCGGTTGGGCGTGCCTACTTGGGAAAAGAGAAGATCTGGGCCAGATATAAGATTCAGCTAGGATGTTAGAAACACCTGAAGATTCAGTTCATTGTTAAGTCCTTTGGGAGCCATAGTTCCCAGCCCAAAAATCCATTCCTTTTCTCTCTTTAGGAGGATTATATTGAAATCTCCTCTTCTACTTGATAGATTGAGGGCGTAGAATCCCTTGACTGGCAGGCCATTTGGTTGCCCTTTATGGTACTTGGCAAAGTGTTGGCCGATTGGTGTTTCATCATCTTTTCCTTGGATGCTGGACAGATGTTCACCGAAGTGGACTTTTAAAGGGCATTTTGTTTTGCCCACGTAGTACTTATGACATGGGCATTCTAAGATGTAAAGAGCCCGAGTGGTATTGCAATTAATAAATCAGCTTGCAGATATGGCACTTCCCACATGGGAACATGGCCTTTAAGTTCAGGGAGGTCAGTTAGCCAATTAAGACAGGTGTAGATGGAAGCAGCTGCAGCCAGTACCATCTTAAAAGCATTAAAGGGCCCCAGGCAATGCAGTGCACTGGGGCCCTGCCTACACAAACACCCACGAGAATAAAAATGCTAATTATCAATAAGGCTTTATTTATTGGTACAGCAGTGGCAGGCATGGGAGTCCGCAGAACTTTTTTCAGGGGGGGGGGGGGCATCATTTTAAGGTCACCCATGCTCTGCCCCTTTTTGCCCCCATCGATCCCCCTTTAGAGCAGGCCAGGCCAGGGTCCCCCATAGATCCCCTTTAGAGCAGGGTCCCCATAGATCCCCATTTAGAGCAGGCCAGGGTCCCCATAGATCCCTTTTTAGTCTTACCTTTTCACCTATATTCCCCATGCTACCAGGTTTTCCTGCACCACCAGGTACTCCAGGCACTCCCTGCAAAGAATATAGATATATATATATATAGATATATATATGTATATTAAAAAAGAATAGCGCGCAAATGCAAAAGAAATTACTACCAAATCTGAAGAGAGTCCATAAATAAAAATGGGGGTTTGGTCCCACCATATGGCCATATCGTGCTCAAGCCCACTACTGCGTCAAAGTACCCCATTATCAGTGGGTCCTACACTATCCATGAAAAAGAGATGAATCCAGCCTTTCTAACCCTTGGAGATAAAACTCCTTGCTGGGAGAGATGTGCAAATGCACTACAGGGGACTCCTCCTATATCCACTTGATGGTGGACACTGATTGAGTACAGGTGTGTGTGGGGGGTGGGGAGGGCTGCTCAACCTCGATAGTCTGGTCAGACCGAATACATAATAAACAGGCAAAAAATTTGGGGGAGCATACCCATGTATTTCCAAAGCTGCTGCAGCTATGAACCAAAAGACATGTATATTAAAAAAGAATAGCGCGCAAATGCAAAAGAAATTACTATATATGTATATAGCCAATATGACCCCCTTTAGAGTAGACCAGGATCCCCATAGATCCCCTTTAGGGCAGGCCAGGGTCCCCATAGATCCCCCTTTAGAGCAGGCCAGGCCAGGGTCCCCCATAGATCCCCCTTTAGAGCAGAGTCCCCAAAGATTCCCTTCTTAGGCCAGGAAATTTCCAGGGGGGGGCCCTTTCCCCCCTTGCCCCTCCTTGAGGACACCCATGGTGGCAGGGTAATGACAGCTTCCAGGTTTGGCGGCTGAGTCCAGTGAGCACACACACGGATAGGAGTCAGACTCGACTGCCCTGTGTGTGCCTATCCCCGTGGAGGTGTGCAGTTGTGGGCTCCGCCTCCATGGCCCAAGTGGCCTGACAGCAGCACAGGGCCGACAGGCGCTTGCCACCTGCTAAGTTCGTGGTGGAATGCACACGGGAATCGGGAATAATGCTTGGCTGGGGCTGGGTCGGGCAAGTGGGGCCCCCTGGGCAACTGCCCAGTGTGTCCATTCAATAAGATGGCCCTGGCTGCAGCGCTGACATCCCGGCGCTGGAACAGCTTAGTTTTAGGGTAAGTTTCACATATTGTGCTAGTATGTGATGCATACTAGCACATTATGATTTTAGCTTGCAGGAAAAAAAAAAGTCCAGCGGTACAACCGCTTTCAGGCTGGCCCTTTTTGCAGGTATAGCAAAATGTATGTATGTAAAATAGGGATGCACCGATACAATTTCTTTTGAGTACCGATACCTTTTTTTTAGTACTCGCCGATACCAATTACTGATACCTACTGCAACTGTTTTGTTTACACTTCAGCAGTCAGCAATGGTACAAAGCATTGAAGTTATCTAAAAATTTAATTAATTTATATTTTTTACATTTTGCATGTTTTTCAATTTGAAACGTGTGTGTAAATATATGTTAAAGGTGTAAAAATATTAACGAACAACGCAAACAAAAAAAAGTTTTAATTATTAATAGTTTATAAAATAGAAGTGGACGAAAAAAAATCACCAGGAAAATAATAATTGAATGGAAGAGAATAAGGGGTTAATAAAAGTGATTGTAAAGTCTCGTTTTTGTTTTTTTGAAATAACAAACATGTTATGTATACCAACTCTGTGCCGCTGGTTTTCCACAGAGCACCCCGGATCCTCCTCTTCTCGGGTCCTTCTTCGGGTTAAACAAAGGAACATGTAATAAAAAAACATTAAAAAAAAGTTTTTTTTTACTTTACAGGTTGCTTTAAACCTACTTCATCTACAGATTGAAGTTCATCCCTTTTGATCTGTAGATGAAGAAACGAAACAATACAAAAAGAAACAATGTTTCTTTTTATCTAAGTGTTTCAGCGGCTGTCTGCTTTTTTTTTTTTCTTTATGACAGATCTAATTGCCGGACTTCTTTAACACTTTAGCTGTCAACAGAGGAGCCTCACTGACAACTGAATGAGTCATGAGTTGTTGAGGACGCGGCGGCCCCACTCGTTAACCACTTCTGAACCGGAAGATTTTCCCCCTTAGTGACCAGGCCATATTTTGCGATTCGGCACTGCGTTATTTTAATGGACAATTTCGTGGTCATGTAACGCTGTACTTAAATAAAATGTATGTCCTTTTTTCCCACTAATAGAGCTTTCTTTTGGTGGTATTTGATCACCTGTGTGATTTTTATTTTTTGCGCTATAAACAAAAAAAGAGTCAATTCTGAAAAAAAAAAACAATATTTTTCACATTCTGCTATATAACATTCTCAAAAAAATAAATGAAAAATCTACATTTTTTAACATTTTAGGGCAATTTGTTTTCTGCTACATATTTTTGGTAAAAAAAAATCACAATAAGCATATATTGATTGGTTTGCGCAAAAGTTATCACTACGGGAAAGATTTATGTTGTTTTTATTGTTTTTGGTCTTTTTTACTAGTAATGGCGGCGATCTGGGATTTTTAGCGGGACTGCGACATTGCAGCGGACAGATCGGACCCCTAACTGACATTTTTGACACTTTTGGGGGCACCAGTGACATTACTACAGTAATCAGTGCTAAAAATATGCACTGTTACTGTACTAATTACACTGGCAGAGAAGGGGTTAACATTATGGGTGATCAAGAGGTTAAATGTGAGCCTAGGGGAGTGATTCTAACTGTGGGGGGGGGGGCGTGGTTTGTGAAATGATCATAGAGACCTGTGATCCTATATAGAAGGATCACAGGGGCTCTCTGATCATCCCAGGGAGAAGGACGGTCGGCTGTGTTTACAACAGCTGACCGTTCTTCTCTCTCAGCGGGGAACGATTGTGGGTGTCAGGCGGCAATCGGAGCTGCCTGACCCGTGCCTGAAGCTGCAAATTCTTGTGCAACTCTAATGTAAAATATTAAAAAATATGTGCCTATACTGTGTAAAATCCAGTAATACACTGTCTCACCCTGCTCTGCACATGCTCAGCTTCTCTCAATATTTGGCATTGTGCCGAAAATCAAAGCCACTAGAGGCCGATCTGCTGACAGCCTAAAGATTTACTGCTGTTTGGGGGATCTGGGCTTCAGCAACATGGCAGCTTCCGGCAAGAAGAAACGCACTGAATGCACTGTCCAATTCATTTGCTGGAGGGGGGATTATGGTGTGGGGTTGTTTTTCAGGGGTTTCAGTAGGTCCACTCCTAAACCTTGTGGACAGCCTTCCCAGAAGAGTTGAAGCTGTTATAGCTGCAAAGGGTGGGCCAACTCAATATTGAACCCTACGGACTAAGACTGGGATGCCATTAACCGCTTGCCGACCGCCGCACGACTACTCACCGCGGCGGTCAGCCCCTCACAGGCAAAGTGACGTAGTACTACGTCGCTCGCCTGTGAGGCTCTAGGGGGCGAGCGCGCACCGCCTGAGGCGCGCTCCCGCCCCCGCTCGTTCCCTAAGCAGTCCGCGCGAGTGACCTGCGGACCCGATGTCCGCCGGTCACTCGCAGTCTCCCCGTGAAGAGGGAGAAAGGCAGGCGGCTGATGTAAACACAGCCGCCTGTCATTCTCCCCTGTGTAAGAACAGAGATCATACGGTCCTGCTATGTAGGATCGTATGTCTCTGTTGTTACACCACTAGCCACACCCCTTTACAGTTAGAAGCACGCCCCTAGGAACACACTTAACCCCTTGATCACCAATAAAGTTAACCCCTTCCCTGCCAGTGTCATTTTTAAAGTAACAGTGCATATGTATAGCACTGATTACTGTAGTAATGTCACTGGTAACCCCAAAAGTGTAAAAAATGTCAGTCAAGGGTCCGATCTGTCCACCGCAATGTCGCAGTCCCGCAAAAAAAAAATCGCAGATCACCGCCATTACTCGTTGAAAAAAAAACCACCAAAAATGACAGAAATCTTTCCCTTAGTTAGTAAACGCAATAACTTTTGTGCAAACCAATCAAAATACGCTTATTGCGATTTTTTTTAGCAAACATATGTAGCAGAAAACAAATTGGCCAAAAATGTTAAAAAAATTAGATTTTTACATTTTTTTGGGGGAATTTCATATAAAAAAATGTGAAAAATATTGTTATTTTTTCAAAATTTACGCTCTTTTTTTGTTTATAGTGCAAAAAGTAAAAATCGCACAGGTGATCAAATACCACCAAAAGAAAGCTCTGTTTGTGGGAAAAAAAGGACATCAAATTCGTTCAGGTACAGCGTCGCTCGACCACGCAATTGTCCGTTAAAGTCACGCAGTGCTGAATCGCAAAATAGGGCCTGGTCAGGAAGGGGGTAAAATCTTCCGGGCTTAAGTGGTTAAAGTTCATGTGATAAGAGAAGCTCATTGTCAGGGTTTACATACACTTTAACAGCTAATCACATATTACGGCGATCTGTCAACACTTGGCTCCTCGCACTGCGTCATAAACAGGTGTTACTTTAATTGCTATCCCAGTGAACGGCTACCAGTGATCTGCCCCTCCTTGTCACCTTAGCGCTGATTACAATTAGGCCGCGCTTTCCCACCACTTACATCCTCCCACGCCACCTCCCCGCGTACGTCCCCACTACCCAGCTGGACACTGATTGCGGATTGACAGACCCAGCCACGCAAATTACTTCCACACAAATCCGCCTATTCTGTCTCAATTAATTCTAAGCCATAAGCATCAGTTCTGTCTGTGAATGTAACGCTTTGGCAGAGAACTTTGTATTATCCTAATGACAGCCCCAGGACGACCCATATACAGCATATCGTTATAAATAGAATGTTCTGGCATCAGGAAATGCTATTAATATGAAAGTCAATTTAAAGCCCAAATTGTGCTGATTCTTTTATTTTGTACAGGGCTGGGGAGGATTAGAAGCTGTCAACTTTTACAGCTCTGTCTCCCCGCTTTGAAGGTTTCTGGTCCCTGTTTGTTTTAGGGACCTCCATCGTAGGTAGGGAAATTTACCCAGGAACTATTAAACCAGCTTTCTAGATGTAGGGGGCCTCAAGTGCAGCCCTTGATATTACCATAGGACTGCGCATAAAGTTTATTGATTATACTGCTGCAAAAAGCTGTTAGGGACTACAGGCCAGGGGCGTAACTACAGGGGTTGCAATTGCAACCGGGCCCCATGCTCCAGGGGGCCTGTGCGGCTCCCCTGTACACCTGGATAGAAAGGGGGGGGCAGCATGTAGAGCAATCGCTGTCCTCCGTTTTCCTCCTTTAGCTGCAGGAGGAAAATGGAGGAGATTGGTTCCTCTGTACAGGGGAGCCGCACAAGCACCCTGGAGCATGGGGCCCGGTTGCAACCCCTGCAACCCTTGTAGTTACGCCCCTGGCCTTTAGCCCCTCCTCCTATTCAGTTCACTTGTGTTCTGCTGTCTGTGGGCCCCTGGTACCCCCCCTACTGTGCTACCCCCCCACCCCCCTCCCACTGTGCCACTTTCTCTCTCCTGCCGGCTGCTGCAGGGGATGTGTCACAATAGAGAACCAAGAAGGGGTCGGTAAATATGTAATTTACCAGCTCCTTCCTTTTCTGAATGGACAGAGTCATAGTCAGTGACATTGTAGAAAAATAAAATAAAATGATAAAAAAAATAATACAATTAAAATACCAAAAAAAAAAAAACTACTGACACCAGTGGGTGAACTTCCAGGATCACAAAGGTCACACTTGTGACCGGGCCCTGGCACTCCACCACCGTGGGGAGGCCCCAAGATGGCAGGAAGGGGGCCCACTGCAGAACTTGTGAAAGGGTCCCGCTAGAAGAGTAAAGGGCCCCAGGATCAGTGGGAAGAGCCCCAGGCTTGGAGGGAAGGGCCCCGGCCAGGGTTACTACAGGAGATGGTGAGAAACCCCAGGCATGCTACAGGAGATGGTGAGAGACTAAAGGTATGCTACAGGAGATGGTCAATGATTGCAGGCATGCTACAGGAGACAGTGAGAGACTCCAGGCATGCTACAGGAGATGGTGAGAGACTCCAGGCATGCTACAGGAGACAGTGAGAGACTCCAGGCATGCTACAGGAGATGGTCAGAGATTGCAGGCATTCTACAGGAGATAGTCAGAGACAACAGGCATGCTATAAGAGATGGTCAGAGATTGCAGGCATGCTGCAGGAGATGATGAGAGACTCCAGGCATGCTACAGGAGAGGATCAGTGATTGCAGGCATGCTACAGGAGATGGTAAGTGTAACAAAATCGACTCACATGGTGCTTGCGTGCTTCCGTCAATATACCACTTCCTTCCAGTCTTCAACACAGATATCAGATATTATAGCTGCGTCATACAAAACTAGCCGAGAACTTAGCTTGTATGAGATCTGGAACTGTTTATTGAACAAATGCACACAGAATATATACCCCACCAGGTCAGGTGAGCCTGATTACATTATCATATGCAGATGAAATTGTATACAGAAACATAAATAACCTGAGCTAATTTCCTAGCCATCTGGACAGAAACAATCGGTGAATTGGAATCCAGACCCAGACAATGTTATAATTAACATGCTAATTAACTCAGCACTGCAACAAGGCTAAAACAAAGTACTTTACACATTATCCTAAGTATAAACACAGAACACCTTATTACACAGACAATAGCAGGAGAACTCGGTAGCAGACTGTCCGTCTCCTACATTGTAGTACTATACACATTATTATAAGTGTAAACACATCCCCACAGTCGACAATAAGTGAGTCAATTAGCACAATTAACAATGTGTGGAAGACAGGTGATTGAGCTGATGATATTAAGCCTCTGCTATGAGTCTGACTGTGTGGAGCAGTCCTTTATTGGTAATAGGCAGCTAGGCCTTTCACATGGATCCTAGGCCTAGAGTCCCAGAGTCTGTGTGTCTTGGGGAGACATGAACTTGACTCCAAAGTAACATTAATGCAAGGGTCCCCCCAGCATACACCTCACAAAGAGTAGTGTTCCCTTAAAAGCTAGGGCCCATAGTCAAGGGGCAAGAGGCTAGCCTGCGGTTCCCTCCAAATGCCCCTGTCTTGCGTGATTTTGTCACAGTGAGAGACTTCAGGCATGCTAGAGAACATGGCAAGAGATTGCAGGCATGCTAGAGAAGATGGTGACAGACTCCGGGCATGCTACAGGAAATTGTCAGAGACTACAGGGATGCTACAGAACATGGTCAGAGATTGCAAGCATGCTACAGGTGATGGTCAGAGGCTATAGACATGCTACAGAAGATGGTCAGAGACTGCATCCATACTACTGATTTGTCTGCTTATTTTTTTCTGTCTAAATTTATGTTATGTTTTTTTTTTTCTTTATTTATTTTTTTTAATTTGTTATAAACATTTTCAAAATAAAATCTGATTTAAAAAAAAGACTGCAGATCTACTCAACGAGATGGTCAGAGACTGCAGACATACTACAAGAGATGGTCAGAGATTACATACATACTATAGGAGGTGGTCAGAGACTGCTTACTTGGACCCTAGCTGCGGGCCAGATGTAAGGGGGACTCTGATGGGGACTATGATGTAAGCGATGGCCCTGATGGGGACCCTGATGTAAGGGGGCTCTGATGGGTACCCTGATATAAGGGGGACCCTGATGTAAGGGGGGTGCTGATGGGGACCCTAACGTAAGGGGGACTCTGATGGGGTCCTGATGTAAGAGAGGACTCTGAAGGGGACCATGATCTAAGGGGGGCTCTGACGAGGACCCTGTTGTAAGGGTGACTCTGATGGGGAACCTGATATAAGGGAGACTCTGATGAGGGCCCTGATGTAAGGGGGACTCTGATGAGGGCCCTGATGTAAGCGGGACGCTGATGTATAGGAGCAGTCCGATGGGGACCCTAATGTGAGGTAGATGCTGATGTAAGGGAGGAGTCTGATGGGGACCCTGATGTAAGGGGGACTCTAAAGGGGCCCTGATGTACGGGAGGACTCTGATGAGGACCCTGGTCTAAGGGGGATGCTGATGTAAGGGAGGACTCTGATGGGGACCCTGATGTAAAGGGGACTCGAAAGGGGCCCTGATGTAAGGGGGACTCTGATGGGAAATCTGATGTAAGGGGGACTCTGATAGGGACTCTGATGAGGATCCTGATGTAAGATGGATGCTGATGTTAGGGAGGACTCTGATGGGGACCCTGATGTAAGGGGGATGCTGATGTAAGGGAGGACTCTGATGAGGAAGGTATAGACTGGATTTATTTTTGTTTGATCCATTTTGTACTTAGTGAAGTTTATCTGGAATTTATTTGCTTTGTTTTATGGAAATGTTTCTCTATTGCTATTAATCATATGATGCTAATTAATTCTCCGGATAGATCCTATGTATTCAATGTAAGTGAATGTAGGTATAAGTGAATGTATGTATAAGTGTAATGTATGTATAAGGCGGATTGGTTGCAGTGTCAGCGCACAGATCTCTATGATTTCTTCCTTCTACTTAAAAGTTTTGAGATTTTTGAATAAAGAAAAAAAAACATAACTAAGCACTAGGTGGCGCTGTACTTGTGTTTCCTCTGTCCTCTGCTTTTATAACGTTCCATGCATTGACCAGAGGCCGCCGCTAGGTGTCTCCGGTGCAGCGATAGGTGATATTCCGGGCTCCGCTGTGTTTCCCGGCGGCAGCGGCGATGGGAGAGACGGAGACCGGGGGGGATGCAGCGGTGGAGAGGCCGGGACCTCCACCAGAGGAGCCGGTGCTGTGGAGCCCCGAGGTGGAAGTCTGCCTCTTCCATGCTATGCTCGGCCATAAGCCCGTAGGTGAGTGAAGGCCGCAGCGCATCCTCGGGCTTGCGTAGAAGCCCAGCCGGGGAAGTGTGAACAATAGGCCTAGGGGGAAAAGGAAAACCCCGGGGCCTGAAATATGCCACCCATATATGGTCTGTGATGGCTGTGTGTCCAGGGACCGGCTCAGAGTACTTGTCCCTGTATTATACAGTTCTCCCTCTTTGTAGAATTCTACTTATACCCATCCCCCATTGTTTACATTCATCACCTTCATGTGCCGGGCGTACACCGCGAAGAGCGTACACCGAGCCGAGCGTACACCGCGCCGAGCGTACACCGAGCCAAGCGTACACCGCACCGAGTGTACAGCGCGAAGAGCGTACACCACCGTACAGCGTGAAGAGCGTAGACCGCGCCAATTGTAGACCACCCCGAGCGTACACCGCGCCGAGTGTACAGCGCGAAGAGCGTACACCGCACCGAGTGTACACCGAGCCGAGCGTACACCGCGCCAATTGTAGACCACCCCGAGCGTACACCGCACCGAGTGTACAGCGCGAAGAGCGTACACCGCACCGAGTGTACAGCGCGAAGAGCGTACACCACCGTACAGCGCGAAGAGCGTACACCGCGCCAGCGTCATCTCATAGGTCAGTCCTTCTATTAGAATGGGCTCCCCAACTAGGGATTCCACCTCATCCCTTTAAAAAAGGACACAATAATTACACAGATTCTGGGGATGATTACGGTGGTAAATAAACTCACTTGGTGCCTTCTGTGCATTATATCAGCCTCAGATCCTGTGTAATGTATAGGTGTCCTGGATTAAAGGGATGGGGTGGAAACCCTATGCCCAACGCACCAATGTGTGCAACGTTTCCAGAGGCGTTCAATACAAAAACGCAAGACGCCATTCAGAATCAACAACATCACACCACTCCTGTTACTGCACTGCAAATGTGTGTAGGCACCCCCCAGGGGGCTTTTACATTTTTAATAGCTCCCCTCCATTCCCCAACCTTCTTCGTCTTCTCTTACCTTCCCCTCTACATTCCCCTTCCTCCTCCCCCTTCCTCTTCTACCTTCCTCCTTTCCCGTCCCCTCCTTCCCTCCGACATTCCCCTTCCTTCTCCCCCTTCCTCTTCTTCCCTAATCTTCTCCCTGTTCCCCAACCTTCTTCATCTTCTCCTACCTTCCTCCTTCCCCTCTACATTCCCCTTCCTCTTCCCCAACCTTCTTCATCTTCTCCTTCCCTCCTACATTCCCCTTCCTTCTCCCCCAACCTTCTCCCTCTTCCCCAACCTTCTCCATCTTCTCCTACCTTCCTTCTTCCTCTTCCCTAACCTTCTTCCTCTTCCATAACCTTCTCCCTTTTCCCCAACCTTCCTCCTTCCCTCCTACATTCCCCTTCCATCTCCCCCTTCCTCTTCCCCAACCTTCTTCATCTTCTCCTACCTTCCTCCTTCCCCTCTACATTCCCCTTCCTTCTCCCCTTCCTCTTCCCTAACCTTCTCCCCCTTCCCCAACCTTCTTCATCTTCTCCTACCTTCCTCTTTCCCCCCTACAGTCCCCTTCCTCTACCCCTACCTTTCCCATCTCCTCCTTCCCCCTACATGCTCTTTCCCTACTTCCCCCCCCCCCAGTCCTCTTCCTTACTTTCCTCCTCCCTTTCTTCCCCTCTCTCTTCCCCATCTTCCTCCTTCCCCGTCTCCTCCTTCCCCCCTACATTCCCCTTCCTCCTCCCCATTCCTACCTTTCCCCATCTTCCTCCTACTTGCTCTTTCCCAACTTTCTCCCCCGTCCTCTTCCTTACTTTCCTCCTCGCCTTCTCTCTTCCCCTACCTTCCTCCTTCCCTGTCTCCTCCTTCCTCTACCCCTACCTTCCTCCTCCCCATTCCTACCTTTCCCATCTCCTCCTCCCCTTCCTTCTTCCCTTCTCTCTTCTCCTACCTTCCTCCTTCCCCGTTTCCTCCTTCCCCCCCCTACATTCCCATTCCCCTTCCTCTACCCCTACCTTCCTCCTCCCCATTCCTACCTTTCCCATCTCCTCGCTCCTCCCCTTCCTCCTTCCCCGTTTCCTCCTTCCTCTACCCCTACCTTCCTCCTCCCCATTCCTACCTTTCCCATCTCCTCTTTCCCTACTTTCTCCCCCCGCCCTCTTCCTTACTTTCCTCCTCCCCTTCCTTTTTCCCCAACCTTGTCCCCCTTCCTCTTCCCCAACCTTTTTCCTCTTCCCCTACCTTCTTCCTCCCCTTCCTCTTTCCTACCGTCCCCATCTCCTCCTTCCCCCTACATTCCCCTTCCTCTTCCCCGACCTTCTCTCCCTTCCTCTTCCCCTACCATCCTCCTCCCCTTCCTCTTTCCTACTGTTCCCGTCTTCTCTTTCCCTACTTCCCCCCCCCCTTCTTCTTCCCCTACCTTATCCATCCTCTTCCCTTTTCCTACTTTCCCTGTCTCCTCCTATCCCCTACATTCTCTTTCCCCTTCCCTTTCACCTTTCTCTACTTTTGCCCCCTTTCTCTTCCCTTACCTTCCTCTTCCCTGTCTCCTCCTTCCCCCTACATTGCCTGCTTCCCCCAGAAAGGGTTTTTTACCTTCCCCCCCCCCCTTCCTCTTCCCCCTACCTACTCCATTGTCTCCTTCCCCCACCATCCCCTTTACTCTCTCCTTTTATTTCCTTTCTATCCCCTTTTCCTTCCTTCCCCCCTATCCCCAGTTATCCCCCTATCCCCTATTCCGCAGTGTAGCCCAGGTGCAAGGCCGCTAATTCTAGTTGCCAATGTGACCTGGTGCCTGGGGTTTGTTGAGCCCTGTGTTAAGGACCTTCCACAGACCTGTCCATCTCTCCTAGAGTAACTGCCTGTCTCCTAGAATCTCCTCCATGCTCTTGAGACTGTGCTGGGAGAACAGCAAACCTTCTGGCAATGGCACCGCTTGATGAGCCATCCTGGAGGAGTTGGACTGCCTGTGCAACCTCTATAGGGTCCAGGTATTGCCTGCTGTCATAACACCAGTATGTAACGTCATAGTACCGACATAAAACTGCAGCGGGCGGTCTGGAATTGGTTAAGGAGCTTTGGGCCGCCACGTCCTCTACTACTGATGACTCATTCAGCTGTAAGGGGGGTTCCTCTGTTGACAGCCGAAGTGTAAATAAAGTCCCGACAATTGGAGCTGTTAATAAAAAAACAAAAACATCCGGACAATGTTTTTATCAACAGCATTGCTCAGTCACTGAAACAGAAAGATAAAAAGAAATTTTGTTTTATTTCGTATCTTTCTGTTTATCTTTCTGTTTATCTATCTACAGATCAAAAGGGATGAACTTCCATCTGCAGATGAAGTCAGGTGAAAGCAACCTGTCGAATAAAAAAATAAATAAAATTTTTTTGTTTTAATAAATGTTCCTTTGTTTAACTCCTTGTTAACCCTTAATTCCTTATATTTACTTTCCTGCCGATTTTTTTATTTTTTTTTGTTCTCTTCTATTTTATAAACTATTATCAATACCTTCTGCAACTTTTTTGTTTACACTTCAGCTGTCAGAAATGGTACTAAGCATTGAAAAGTTATTGTACAAATTAGTTGTTTTTTTTTTGTTTTTTTTTTAATTTTGCACTTTTTTCATTGTGAAACGTGTAAATATGTTAAAGGCATAAAAATATTGAACAAAGCAAAAAAAAAAAAAGTTGTAATTATTAATAGTTTATAATAGAAGTAAATAATAATGAAAAAAAAATTAAATCAGCAGGAAAATATTAAATGGAGGAGAATAAAAAGTTAATAAGGCTGATAAGAGTAAATTAAGGGTTAATAAGGGGGTTAAACAGAGGAACAATTTATTAAAAACCTATATACCATATATATAATATATTTATTATATAATATTTATTTTTTTTTTTTACTTGACAAGGTTACTTTAAAGCGGTAGTATACCGCCTTTTGTGATTTTTAACTACAGGTAAGCCTATAATAAGGCTTACCTGTAGGTACGATTAATAGCTCCTAAACCTGCATGGGACAAAAATAAATACCATAACCCCTAATCCTAACTCTAACCCCAACTCCTAACTCTAACCTTAACCTTAACCCTAACCCCTTACCCTAACGGGGAAAAAAAAAAAAATTAAAAGCTAATGAAAAAGCTGAAATAGCATCAAATGATGCAACAGATGAGTTTTCTCTGTTGGCTAATAAAGAAAAAAGAAACCGCAAAGCTTAAAAACACTATATAAAAATGCGCAAGTTGTGCATAAAAACGCGCCAAAATCACGCATTAAAAACCCATAAAAAAAACTAGGAAAACATCCAAAGTAGGGCTGCCACGACGCGTCGACTACGTCGACTACAAAAAATCGTCGACGTGCGTGAAAATCGTCCACGCGTGATGTCACACGCCCCCTGGCCGGCCGCCGCGCCGCTTGAAACATTGCCGGCCGGGTGAAATTCCCCCCGCCGGGCTCCTTCCACACCGATGTCGGAGACAAGAGGTGAGCGCTGACCGTCTCCAGCACCCCTGTACTCCCTGTACTGCCACAGCTTCTGCCGCAACACATTCGCCATCCTCCCCAATCACCCAGCTATTTAGAGATGTCACATGTGCGGCGCTACACCGGCTTGTAATGGCCTGTACTAGGTGGGAGGGCTTACTGGGGGGTCTGTACTGGGAGGGGGGGCTTACTAAGTGGTCTGTACAGTACAGACCACTTAGTAAGCCCCCCTCCCAGTACAGACCCCCCAGTAAGCCCTCCCACCTAGTACAGACCCCTTAGTAAGCCCCCCCCCCTCCCAGTACACTAGTACAGACCCCTCAGTAAGCCCTCCCACCTAGTACAGACCCCTTAGTAAGCCCCCCCTCCCAGTACAGACCCCCCAGTAAGCCCTCCCACCTAGTACAGTCTGTACTAGGTGGGAGGGCTTACTGAGGGGTCTGCACTGGGAGGGGGGGCTTACTAAGGGGTTTGTACTAGGTTGGAGGGCTTACTGAGGGGTCTGTACTAGTGTACTGGGAGGGGGGCTTACTAAGTGGTCTGTACAGTACAGACCACTTAGTAAGCCCCCCATTCAGTACAGACCCCCCAGTAAGCCCTTCCACCTAGTACATACTGTACTAGGTGGGAGGGCTTACTGAGGGGTCTGCACTGGGAGGGGGGGCTTACTAAGTGGTCTGTACTAGGTGGGAGGGCTTACTGAGGGGTCTGTACTAGGTGGGAGGGCTTACTGAGGGGTCTGTACTGGGAAGGGGCTTACTGAGGGGTCTGTACTAGGTGGGAGGGCTTACTGAGGGGTCTGTACTGGGAAGGGGCTTACTGAGGGGTCTGTACTAGGTGGGAGGGCTTACTGAGGGGTCTGTACTGGGAGGGGGCTTACTGAGGGGTCTGTATTAATTACAGGATTAATTAGCTAATCAAAAAAACACTAAATTAAGCAAAAAAAATAAAATAAAAATAATCGTTAGGTTAGTCGACTAATCGTAAAAATAATCAATAGATTAGTCGACAGACAAATTAATCGTTAGTTGCAGCCCTAATCCAAAGACCCTAAGCTCAGGTGTGAATGCAGCCTCTGTGCAGATGTAATTTAAATTTTGCAGCAAATTTTTTATTTTTTTTAATGGAAAGCTGTAATTCTATTTTAAACCTTTGATAAGCTTGTTATGTATTTGCCCAAAATATTAAAAAAAATTTGGGATTAAATGTAGTATTGAAGGAGAACACCAGTGAGCTGATTATTGTTTGCTCTGAGTTAACAATGCAGTAATTGTGATGTTTGTTATGTTCTGATACAGGAGTGAACAGACATTTCCACATGATCTGCATCCGGGACAAGTTCAGTCAGAATATCGGGCGTCAGATTTCATCCAAAGTCATCTGGGATCACCTCCGCACCATGTATGATATGCAGGCTTTGGTGAGTGCTTCCGGCCACACCACTCCATTACCCCAATCTAGAAAGGTAACGTGGTCTGTGACAATAATGGTTAATAAATTATCTATACTTGAAAAATATCAGTCATATGGATGACGTTTATTACAAATAACTACGACGCCTTATTCGATAAGGTTTAATGAGAGCCGTACATGTTCGCCATCCGTCCAGCGGGTCGGATCGGATGAAAACGGACAGGCTTTCTGTTTTCATCCGATCTCCCCATAGAGGAGATCGGGACTCTGACAGGTCCGTCTCTGCACAGTGAGTGGAGATGAACCTGTCATCTGCCTGCTCAGCGGAGATCAACGGAGCAATCCCTATTGAGCAAGCAGAGTCTGTCCAAATGGATCCACTCCGTGTGAAAGGGGCCTTAAGGTCTATGGACCTCAAGTGGCTTCAAAGTCTGACCAAAGTAGTGCATGGTCTACTTTGAGGTTGCTGCGACTTAAAGTAGCACAGATATAAACGTTACTCATTGGAAATCATGGGGTACCACTTGTCATGCAACTTTGCAGTCGCAAGTCGCAGGACAGGTCGCACAAGTGTGAAAGGGGCCTGAGTCACATTTGTAGCCATTTGCCCAACATCTGGATTACAGGGCTGCAGTAACTGCCTTATGTATGATGAATATGTTTGTTGCTGTGCACCATATAGAACAGGGGTGGGCAAACTTTTTGACTTGAGGGCCGCAATGGGTTCATATATTGGACCCAGGGGCCGGACCAAGATGCAGATATGCCAGGGGGCCCCCTTTCAATGCAGATATGCCAGGGGGCCCCCTTTCAATGCAGATATGCCAGGGGGCCCCCTTTCAATGCAGATATGCCAGGGGGCCCCCTTTCAATGCAGATATGCCAGGGGGCCCCCTTTCAATGCAGATATGCCAGGGGGCCCCCTTTCAATGCAGATATGCCAGGGGGCCCCCTTTCAATGCAGATACGCCAGCGTGCCCCCTTTCAATGCAGATACGCCAGCGTGCCCCCTTTCAATGCAGATACGCCAGCGTGCCCCCTTTCAATGCAGATACGCCAGTGTGCCCCCTTTCAAATTTTTTTTATAATGTAAAAGATGTTACACAGAGAATCCTGATCTTTATTCCAAGCAAAAAAAATCGTGATTCTCATTTTGGCCAGAATCGTGCAGCTCTAATATGCCAGCGTGCCCCCTTTCAATGCAGATATGCCAGGGCTCCCCCCCCCCCCCCAGAGACCTGTGCACTTACCTCAGGCAGCGCTTCTCTTCAGTCCCCCAGTGTCTTCTCGAGTCCTCAGTCCTCCCGCCTCTTCCTCGGCCAGTGGCATGGGGTTTGACTTTCGGCCAATCAGGAAGCGGGAGGACCCCGATTGGCCAAGAAGAGGATCCGTGTGACAATAGCGAATTTTCATTCGCTATTGTCACACAATGGGCAGGCTCGGTGCGCACTGCTCTGTGCGCCCCCGGCCGCCACTGCCGAAGTTCCTCAGGCGGTGGAACCACGGTACCGGTCCGCGGCCCGGGGGTTGGGGAACACTGCGCGCTGCGGGCCGGATTAAAACGTCCGCCGGGCCGTAGTTTGCCCATTCCTGATATAGAACATGCTTTTATGCTGTGTTATGATTACCTTGCTCTTGATGTTTCCTAAATTTTGATTACTGAAACATGCCGGCTTTCCCTCCTGATTACCAAGTAGTATTTTTGATCTGATTTTTCAGCACGAATCTGAGATCCTCCCGTTCCCAAACTCTGAGAAGAACTTTATACTTCCAGAGGAGATCTTCCAGGAGGTGAAGGAAGGTGAGATCTTACTTTTCCTGGATTATTATGCTGTTACTCCAGCATTTCATATTCCTGATATGTGCTTGTTGTACCATGTACTTTGTGTTTTTAAAAGTATCCAATTCTTTGTATTCTTTATGCAAATTACCTGGTGATCTTGGCTTTGCCCCTGCTTTCCTATTTTAACCACTTAAGCCCCGGTAGATTTTACCCCCTTCCTGACCAGGGTTTTTTTTTTGTTTTTTTTTTACTGCGTGACTTTAACGGACAACTGCGCGGTCGTGCGACGCTGTACCTAAACTAATTTGACGTCCTTTTTTTCCCACAAACAGAGCTTTCTTTTGGTGGTATTTGATCACCTGTGTGATTTTTTTTTTTTTTTTTTTTTTTTGATCATGCGCTATAAACAAAAAAAGAGCGTAAATTTTGCAAAAATAACAATATTTTTCATTAGATTTATGCTGCATATGTTTGGTAAAAAAAAATCACAAAAAGCGTATTTTGATTGGTTTGCGCAAAAGTTATTGCGTTTACTAACAAAGGGAAAGATTTTTGTCATTTTTGGTGTTTTTTTTTTTTTTTTTTTTTTTTTTTTTAACGCGCAATGGCGGCGATCTGCGATTTTTGCGGGACTGCGACATTGCGGCGGACAGATCGGACCCTTGACTGACACTTTTGGGGTTACCAGTGACATTACTGCAGTAATCAGTGCTATACATATGCACTGTTACTGTAAAAATGACACTGGCAGGGAAGGGGTTAACTGTATTGGAGAGGGAGGGGTTAAGTGTGTCCTAGGGGCATGCTTCTAACTGTGATTGGCTGTGGCTACTACTGTAAAAACAGAGATCAACGGTCCTACATAGTAGAACCGTCTGATCTCCATTTTTACACAGGGGAGAATGACAGGCGACTTGTTTACTTTAGCCGCCTGCCTTTCTCCCTCTGCACCGACGATCGGAGTGTGACCGGCGGACATCGGGTCCCCCGGTCACACGCATGGACTCCTTAGTGAACGGGGCGGACGCACGCTCGCCCGCTATTGGCTCACAAGCCGGTGACAGGCTAGTGACGTATATATACGTCCCTTTGCCTGGCCGGGCCGACCGCCGCAGTATATCTACTTGCGGCGGTCGGCAAGCGGTTAAACTGCCCACTTTAGGCATGAGAGCTTATCCATCCCATTGTGGTCATTTTTCTGGCTGTGCTGGGAGAACAGCCTGCCTGTCCTTCAATGGTCAGACTTGTACTGGACACACTCCCCTGCAGAGCCGTTCAATGTGAAAACCAGTGTCCTGCTGTTTCTCCATCCTCACATCTCTGAGCCTCTTATGCAGCTGAGAGCAGCGGTAATGTGATCACTTATAATAATAATAATAATAATAATAATAATAATTTTAAAAATAAATTCTACATACATTCACAACGTTTTACCTTTCATTTCTATTTTAAACTGAATGGGATTTTTACAAGGTGAGGTCTCAAATATACTTTAAATGTCTAAAATAAGTTCATGTCCAGCGTGGGTATAGAAGTCGAGAAACCAAAAATGTCCTTTTGAGTTTGTTATGCTTGTTTTTGTATTTAATGCAATTTTTTCTTTTTAACAATTTTTTTTTAATAACTTACCTGGGATTTTTCATTTTTTTTGCTTTTAGTTTTTTTTAATGAATCTTTAAAGCGGTTGTACACCCGAAAATTAAAAAAAAAAACCTGCAAGACAAAGGCATAATGAGCTAGTATGCATCGCATACTAGCTCATTATGTATTACTTACCTTAGAACGAAGCCCCGACACGGACCCCCGGACATCGCTGCGGGCGCTGCCATGATCCCTCGGCGTCTCTTCCGGGTTCGGCGGCTCTGGCGCTGTGATTGGCCGGAGCCGCGATGACGTAACTCCCGCGCATGCGTGCGGGAGTGATTTTTCCGGCAAGCTCCCGGCAAGAAAAACTGAAGGTCCCCCCGGACCTTCAGAGCGCATGCGCCGCTCGCGTGTGCGGCTGCATGCACTGCAAATATCTCCTAAACCGTGCCAGTTTAGGAGATATTAATTGTACCTGCAGGTAAGCCTTATTATAGGCTTACCTGTTGGCAGTGGCGTAGCGTGGGTTGTCAGCGCCCGGGGCAAGGTAAGTAATTTGCGCCCCCTACACAAACCTACTAGACCATTACACAGACCACTACACTGACACCTACACTGAGCCGCCCCCCCCACACTGACACCTACACTGACCCCCCCCATACACTGACCCCCCATACACTGACACCTACACTGACTGACCCCCCCCCATACACTGACACATACACCCCCCCCCCACTTCCCTGGGCCCCCGGGGGATGGCAGCACATTACTTACCTTGTTCTGTGTCCAGACACTGGCGACTCGAGGAGGCGATCCGGAGTGGAGGAGAGAGACTGCGTATCGGCAGGCAGCCTGGACAGCAGGGGGAGACTCCGGAAGATCACAGGCGGAGTGATATCAAGTGCACTTCGCCTGTGAGAGGAGGAGTCATACAGAGTAAGCACACGGCTGCAGTAGAGAGCAGAGCCTGCTTCCTCTGTATGTCTCCTCCTCCCACAGGCAGAGTGCACTTGATATCACTCCGCCTGTGAGAAGGTGTAGCATGAAAATATGGTACTATGTGGCAATTAGCGGCTCCCTACTCAGTCAATACAGCTGAGCTCACCTCTGACACTGCCGTCCTCAGCCCTGCCGGGATATCGCCCTGCGCTCGCGGGTGTCCGTGAGTACAGGGCGAAATGTGGGAGACTGTAAAGGGACGCTATGATCCCGCGGATGGCGGGCGTGGGATGCGCCCCCCTAAATGTTGCGCCCGGTGCCAGTGGCCCCCCCTGCACCCCCCACGCTACGCCACTGCCTGTTGGTAAAAGTGTCAAAAAGCGGGATACTACCGCTTTAATGCCTTTTTTACTACTTCTTCTTTTTTTTTTTTTTTTTTTGCTGCTTGTTAAAATATTTCACATCACTGCTCAGAAATTGTACTTTTGGTCCAGATCAGTGTTTCTTAATCAGGGTGCCATGAGAAGTCCTTAGGGGTGCCATGGCAACAGCTGAATCTGAGTGATCCTCTGTTGGCTCCTGATACTACTGTAAGGAACAGAGGGGATTTGGGCAGTAATTGTGCTTGGGGGGGGGGGGGGGGCGGCGGAGGATTTTGGGGGTTGTACTGGGAGGGTGATTTGGTTCAGGTGGTTGTGCTCAGAGGGGGGATTTGAAGCAGGTTGAGCTGGAAGGGGGATTTGGGTTGAGGGGTTCTGTGCTGGGAGGGGTATTTGGGTAGGGGGGCTGTGCTGGAACGGGAATTTGGGTTGAGGGGTTCTGTGCTGGGAGGGATATTTAGGTAGGGGGGTTGTGCTGGAAGGAGGATTTGGGTTGAGGGGTTCTGTGCTGGGAGAGGGATTTGGGTAGGGGGGTTGTGCTGGGAGGGGGATTTGGGTGTAGTTGTGCTAAGAGGAGGGATTTGTTGAGGTTTGGGTGGGGGGGTTGTTCTAGGACGGGGGATTTGGTGGGGTTGTGCTGGGAGGGGGTTTGTGGGGTTTGTGCTAGAAGGGGGGATTTGGTGATGTGCTAGGAGAGGAATGTGTAAAAAAAGTGCGTGCGCTCAGATGCATCTCCTCTTGGTGCGCTCTGGGGTTGTTTGCGATTCTAAAGGGTGCCTTGGCTGAAAAAAAGTTGAAAAACACTGGTCTAGACACTTCTCTCTTCAATGTATCACAGCTATATAACTCTAAAAAGGAAAGTCTTTGCTCGTGGTCCGGGGAGAATTTCCCAGTTCTGCCATTTTGAATAAACGTTTGCTATTTCAGGTAAAGTAACCACAGAGGATGATGGGAAAGAAGAAGGCAAGGAAGATGTGGATGTCCATTCTGTCTCCGATGAAGGTGAGAAACATTTTTTTTTCCCCCTGGAGGCTTTTAGAATCTTGAAGGCATCTTATTTTTTTCTTATATTTGGTACTTTTTAGTACAGGAAAGATCAGAAGAAGGAAGCCAATCATGTGACATTTGACTGGTTATGTGACCAGGCTCTGCTCATATCACATGTAAAAAATGTGCAAAAAAGCTATCAGCGCAGATATGTGAAATAAATAGAAAATATCCGGCAGCCACCACCAGATAGTGTTATCCACTTCCACAATATAAGTAATTCAAAACGCCTGTTTGTTTTGAATTACTTATCTTCTGTAAGCTGGGGAACAGGTAGCAGGTGCAAAGCTCCCTGGGATGAGCAGTCTTTCAGGCACAGATACCAAATCCACTGAGGTAGTGACAAACAGTGCAGTGTTTATTGGTGCTATATACAAGTTTATAAACAGGTGCTGTACAGTGCTTTAAGGAAAACAAGCAGGAATAATAATAATAAACAAAAGAATAGCCGTGTCCCGGCGCTTACTACACACAATGCAGTCCCTAACTAACACAGACTGAGCAAGCCTACAGCTTGTCCGCTTCCAAAGACACACACTGACCGTGTTACCAACCTTCTGCTCTCCTAGACAAACGTTACATAGTAGGTGAGGTTGAATAAAGACAATAGTCCATCCAGTTCAACCTGTGTAGGTGTGTGTGGCTGTAATCATCTCACATAGCCCTGAATGTTCTAATTTCCCAGGCTGAGAGAGCACTGCTGTCTGTCTCAGGTGAGTTTAAATTGGCCTGGTGAAGAGGACCAAGATCCGAACTGGATCATGGCTCAGAGATCCCTAAGGTATACGAGAGATGCCTGGGTGATGTATAAACCCGAACAGGACTTTTCCTGGCTCTCTCTGGGACGCTCTGCTACACTTCTCATATCACATCTGCATTTAAAGTGGTCCTAAAGGCAAAGACATTTTTTATCTTATTGCAGTAGTTTTATTGCCCCCCCCCCCCCCCCACCGCCTCATACACTTACCCGAGTCCTATCTTGATCCAATGCTGTGCCCATCTGCAGTGACACTGGTCTCTGTTCCCCCCTACTCACAGGACACAGAGCCAGCAATGAGAGCCATTGCTGCTGTCAACAAATCTTGTGAGGAGGGAGTGTGGTGCAGGGCTGAGCCATGCTGTGTGTGTGTCTATAGACACACACAGCAAGGGTCTGAATCGCTTGTGCACATGTGCCCCCATAGAACACAGCTTACTACAAGTGGAGGAGCCAAGAGTGCTGGCAGTGAACCCCAGAAGAGGAGGTTCGGGAATGCTCTGTGCAATACTGTTGCACAGAGCAGGTAAGTTCTGCATGTTTATTATGCTAGAAAAAAAATGTAGAGTGCAGGTGCAGCGTGGAGTGTTTATCAAAAGCCTAGTATCATAATATTCTGTATGACATAAATATCCATCTGTCACTATAGTCGCATCAAATCTTTGTTTGCTTACAGCTTTTACTAACTCTTCTACAACTTCAGGAAAAGGTGCTGACAAACCGAGCACCAAGGAGAAGGAAAGAACTCTGTCCGAATCAGGCTCCAAAGAGTCGGGTGACAAAAGGAAGAGGAACCGTCAGACAGAGAAAGTTGTCAATGCCAGCAGTAATCCTTCTAGTCCTAATGCCAACAAAAGGAGGCGCACGTAGGCGGCAGACTGTTAATGGGTACTAGGCATTTTATACTACAGCAATACAAGTTGCACCCCTGTTAAAGTAGAACTTAATGCAAACTTTCTTTTTTTTTTTTTTTTCACTTTGGATAGAGTAAGGGAAGGTTTGTAACCCCTGTCAGTTTTTTTTTTTTTTTTTTTTTTTTTTTTTTTTTTTTTGTCATTTGTGTCCTATTAGTGAGATTTACCCTAATTTTCTGTCCCATAGCCAAGACAGAAAGTTAGAGGAAATCCCTGCAAATGATGGTAATCCCCAGCTCTCCAAAACTAGTGTCCTCATTGGAAGCGTTCCCCCCTCTATTCCTATTCTGGGACAACCTAAAATTTGGGATTTTCTTTTACCTTCACTTTCAATGATAATGGTGAACAGGACAAACAGAGAGGGTGAGTCTATCCAACGGGGGCACAGACCGCACTAAGTGCCGGTTCACATATGTGCGGCTGCGGCGATCGTATATAATATCGGAGCGCACTGCTCCTTCATTACATGCGATCGGGTGTGCGGTGCGAATTCAGCCATACACTTTGTATGGCTAAATTCGCACTGCACCCGCAGTAAAGTCGCACATGAGCCCCATCAGGATCGGATCGTACAGTGGTTCACACTTGTGCGATCCGATCCTGTGCAAACTATAAGATCGCACTGCGATATGCGATCAAACTGGGGGTGTCGTTAAGATTACATTGACACCCCCTGCGTATCGCATATGGCAGTGTGAACTGCCAAGGGTGCGTTTGCGATGCGGGAACAGGCTGCGAATTCGCAGCCTTCCCGCATCGCATAAGTGTGAACCGAGCCTAAAAACTGACTCTGTCCAAAACCCGAAGAAAAAAAAAATAAAGTATTGCCTTTAGTTGTACTTTAAATCCTACTAATAAATGTTTTTAATGTTTTTAAAGTATTTGTATTTATAAAAAAAAATTTAAAAATCCTCTCCTGGTGCTTCTGTTTTCCTTTTTGATAAGAAAGAATTGAAACATTGCGTCTCATGTAAATGGCACAATCACAACCAGTCTGATTACTGGGGAAACCAGTTTACTGCCGTCCAAAGGGGAAAACCGGTTGGGTTGCTTTGTGACAGCATAAACATTCCTCCTTTGTTTTTACAAAATGGATTACTCTTTTGTTTCAGTTGTGCTTCATCTGAAACAAACATTTTGGTGCTATAAAGCAGACAAGCCAAAAAATATTAGAGATCTTCTGTTTCCAATCATTTTTATTGAATATTTCAAAAGGGGTACAAAGAATTCAAACATTATTAGGCCTCTTACACATGATACTCCTGTTTGAGCATCTACTTTTTCGGACTTTTTTTTTGTACTTGCGTATTTACGTGCATTTTCGCATATATGCACTTGCGCAATTTCACACGCAAATGTGCAAAAACGTATTCTCGTGTTCTTGTTTTGCACAATATGTAAATGGGCATTTGCGCGCATATGTGAGCATGAGGCTTAAATTACTGACCAAAAAAGCAGATTTTTCTATTTTTTTTTTTTTTTTTTTTACTGAAGAATGCATGGCGCTTGTTTATGCGCCTGATTGTATAGGCACAATACAATGGTTCGGTTCTACAATACCCAGCACCCAACTTGTAGCAGTATTCTGAAACACCAGATATTTAAAAGGTATTTATTTCTTTAGATCAACTTACCTGGACTTCAAGTGGTTGTAAAGGTTGAAAGTTTTTACCTTAATGCATTTTATGTATTAAGGTAAAAAACATTCTCTGTGAACCCCCCCCCCCCCTTATTCTTACCTGAGCCGGATCTTGATCCAGTGATGTGCACAAGAGCAGAGGCTCTCTCCCTCCCTCCTCATGGCTCAGACAGCAGCGGCAGCCATTGGCTCCCAACAATCACAGCTAGTGGGGAGCAGGGCCGAGCCACGCTCTGTAGCTTATGAGGACACAAAGCAAGGTCCAGGAGCGAGCATGCATGAGTGCCCCCAGGGAAAGTGGCTTGCTATAGGGGTACTCGTCTGAGGGAGAGAAACCAGAAGCCAGGCGGGGAACCTTAGAAGAGGAGGATCGGGTCTGCTCTGTGCAAAAGCATTGCACAGAGCAGGTAAACAGGACATGTTTGTTATATTAAACAAATCATGCGTTGGACAGCTTCGTTTCACGCTTTTTCAATTAACTGTTCTATTCGGTGACTTTTGGGAGTTCCTGGTACTATATATTTCCCATTACTCCCTTCCAAAGCTCTATCTGTATATTAACACTTTGCTGTGGTGAGGATATGTTAATAAGTTTCCTCCTTTTGACAGCTACCAGCCAACACTTAGACAATGTGGTCTATGTGGGACTTTAAGTGAGACACCGGCAGGTATGCCCAGCGTCTCCATCCCTGTATCGGAAAAAACAAATTGAAAAGGATTAAGAGAGGTGCATGGAAGCCAGCCAGCCCCCAGTCTGATGTACTCACCCTCCAGTCTGCCACCCACCAAGTAGACCTGTCTCGATATAAATAAAGAACAGGGGTTTAGTTGACACGCATTTGCAAACGCATGTGTAAGCTGCAGAGCCACTACACGGCACCCTGTTTTATCTGCAGTCCCTAACACTTTAAAATTTGAGTGTCTCCACTCTGGGAGCACATGGCTGCTAATGGATGGATAGGAGGCAGGTGGGAGGGAGCAGCCCAAACTTCCCCCACCCACCTCCATCCATGACTGGTATAGTATCTCAATGCTCTAATAGCGATGTTCTTAAGATGGTACAAACTGAAAACGACCAGCTGAGAAGCATACACCTCCAACCCCTTGGCGGATGCAGTGTAAAACACAGATTGGGACTTTATATGAGGCAATTTGCCTGTATAGCTCAGTGCCTCCATCCCTAATTTCATAAAATATTTGGGACTTTACATGAGACAAGCAGGTCATGCTATGGTCTCCATTCCTGTATATGAAAAAACACTTTGCATGGCTAACAGCTGTTTACCCTGGCTGTCACTGCCAGCTTAGGCTACAATTCACCCTGGTGATGGGTTGCATTTAAGGCCCGTACACACGTACCGATTGTCGGCCGAAAAGCTTCGGCCGACGACCGATCTGCCGATTGTAGGCTTGTTAGTATGATGCCTCCGACAGCCGACAGCGCACAATCGGCCGAAAAGAATCTGTCATGCAAGCATTAAAATTTTTGTATGCCGACACCAGAGCGGCCGATTGTTCGCCAGTCAGTACAGAATTCGGCCGACAGACCGCTGATTTGCAAGACTGGGCATGCTCAGAAAAGGAAAAACACAGGGAAAGTTAACCATTACATGACATCACTTCTGCAGTCGGCTGTAGTCGGCGGACAAAATTCTTGTGCAGTCTTTTGCACTTTTCAACAGACACGACAGCCCTGGACAAAAGACGGCCGATCGGTACGTGTGTACAGGGCTTTAGTTTTGCTGAATTCTGCAGCAACACTCTGACTATGGCCATATACAGACTGGCCAATAGCAACATTGGTTAGCATGCAAAGTTTCTCCTAATTCTGGCTGCTCCAATTCTACTTATTGTGTGCAGGTAGCATAGGTGCTCGCAGGGGGTGTGCTTGGGCACACCCTAATTACGCTGTGCGGTGCAGATTCACCCTACTGATATTTCACCAAAGCTCGTTAAATAATTAAAAAATATAAATAAAATTGTGTAATAATACAAAACTAAAATACCAAAAATGAAAAAAACTACTCAGAGTCCATACATACACATACACACATACATACATTATCTCACAAATACAAGGAAACCCCTCACATTTTTGTAAATATTTTTTATATCTTTTCATGTAACAACACTGAAGAAATGACACTTTGCTACAATGTAAAGTAGTGAGTGTACAGCTTGTATAACAGTGTAAATTTGCTGTCCCCTCAAAATAACTCAACACACAGCCATTAATGTCTAAACCGCTGGCAACAAAAGTGAGTACACCCCTAAGTGGAAATGTCCATATTGGGCCCAAAGTGTCAATATTTTGTATGGACACCATTATTTTCCAGCACTGCCTGAACCCTCTCAAGGCATGGAGTTCACCAGAGCTTTACAGGTTGTCACTGGAGTCCTCTTCTACTCCATGACGACATCACAGAGCTGGTGGATGTTGGAGACCTTGCGCTCCTCCACCTTCCGTTTGAGGATGCCTACAGATGCTCAATAGGGTTTAGGTCTGGAGACATCCTTGGCCAGTCCATCACCTTTACCCTCAGCTTCTTTAGCAAGGCAGTAATCATGGTGTGTTTGGGGTCGTTGTCATGTGGGAATACTGCCCTGCGAACCAAGTCTCTGAAGATAGTGGATCATGCTCTGCTTCAGTATGTCACAGTACATGTTGGCATCCATGGTTCCCTCAATGAACTGTAGCTCCCCAGTGCCAGCAGCACTCATGCAGCCCCAGACCATGACACTCCCACCTCCATGCTTTACTGTAGGCAAGACACACTTGTCTTTGTACTCCTCACTTGGTTGCCGCCACACATCCTTGACTTCATCTGAACCAAATAAGTTTATCTTGGTCTCATCAGACCACAGGACATGGTTCCAGTAATCCATGTCCTTAGTCTGCTTGTCTTCAGCGAACTGTTTGTGGGCTTTCTTGTGCATCATCTTTAGAAGAGGCTTCCTTCTGGAACGACATCCAGTGCAGTGTGCGGCTTATAGTCTGAGCACTGACAGGCTGCACCCCCCCCCCCCCCACACACTCCTTCAACTTCTGCAGCAATGCTGGCAGCACTCGTATGTCTATTTCTCAAAGACAACCTCTGGATATGACGCTGAGTATGTGCATTCAACTTCTTTGGTTGACCATGGCGAGGCCTGTTCTGAGTGGAACCTGTCCTGGTAAATCGCTGTATGGTCTTGGCCACCTTGCTGCAGCTCAGTTTTAGGGTCTTGGCAATCTTCTTATAGCCTAGGCCATGTTTATGTAGAGCAACGACTTTTTTTTTTTTCAGATCCTCCAGTGACCAGTAAGAGAGTGAGAGCGACAACACCAAATTTAACACACCCCATTCCCCATTCACACCTGAGACCTTGTAACACTAACGAGTCACATGACACCTGGGAGAGAAAATGGCTAATTGGGCCCAATTCGGACATTTTACCTTAGGGGGTGTACTCACTTTTGTTGCCAGCGGTTTAGACATTAATGGCTGTGTGTTGTTATTTTGAGGGGACAGAAAATTTACACTATTATACAAGCTGTACACTCACTACTTTACATTGTAGCAAAGTGTCATTTCTTCAATGTTGTCACATGAAAAGATATAATAAAATATTTCCAAAAATGTGAGGGGTGTACTCACTTTGGTGAGATACAGTACATTTTCAGACAAAGTAGTGCAGTGCTGAATAGCAAAAAAAAAATGCCTTGGTCACGAAAAGGGTAAAACCTTCTGTTGTTAAGGTTCACACTGACAATTAGGGTGTTTTCTGATCATGTGACATCTATGGCATAGTGATTACATTCAAGCTAAAGCCTTTGTTTTAAAAATAATGGTTTTGGCTTGCGGAGGCCACTCCAGCCTGTAGATGAGAATATATATATATATATATATGTGTGTGTGTGTATATATAGCTATATCTAAAGGGTTTTGTTTTTGCAAGGATTTTTTTATTGAATAATAAGTTTACATATTGCCTGTGAGGTGTCAGTACATATTCAGTGTAGTTACACAAAAAACAAAGGTGTTCTGAAGCACATAGCAACAATCAAAGAGTCAAAGCATAAAGAGCCAAGACCTCGAGGCAACCACTCCAATGAGTAAACCACTAAGTTGTTGAAAGCAAACCATAGTACAGGGCAAATATTCCAGGGCTGTGAGAGCAAACAGTCTATCACCTATAAATCATTATTTATCTGTCCTGTCAGTACCAGGAACGCTATTGGAAGGGTTGTAGATTTTATCTGCTTGTCAGCTTCTAATGAAAAAAAAAAATCCAACCCTTCCTGCCATCATTTAAAAAAAGTATTCTGGGGAGCCGTTTAGACATTTTTGAAATATCAGGGTTCATATTCTGAAATAAAGCCAGTTCAGGGGACCTGGAGACGTGTATTCCTATCACCAACTGGATGAGGTTAAAAACTCTTAATACAGAACCTGGATACTTTGGGTCTTTGCCACTATATGTGGTACCTAGTGTCCGGTTGGCCACACTGTCTAAAGCAAGCTGATGAGTGTATCGTTGCAATTCTAGTTCTAGGTACCATCTCAACAGCGTTTTGTATTTGGATTCTCTAAGGCTCCATGTACACGGGACGTTGTTAAAAGTCCCTTTGCTGGAATTTTTAGGACGTTTGAAACGTCCGTTCGGTCGCGTTTGTACCCGCGTTTAGGGGCGTTTGCGGGCGTTTGCCTTTAGAACCGTTCCTAGAGGTCAAAAAAATTATTCCCCTTTAAAATGGAAAAATGTGAACGCGGGTCATCGCGTTCGGACGCGTTTGTAACGCCGGGAAACACACGTTCGAATGCAAATAATTGCGTTCTAAAAAAAGTCCCTGAACGCAACTGCCTGCAAATGACTGTAAACGACCTGGTGTACATGGAGAGATAAGATAAAATGTAGATGGGTTCAGGGGCTTCTGAAAAAAACGCCCAACTGCTCCTAAACGGCCATTTCCAGCGTCCCGTGTACATGGAGCCTAAGAATTGTATTAGATATTTTAGGCCAGTCTGACAAGTCAAGTAATGTTCGGATCTTTTTCCCATAGTTGCATATATGGGAGTTTGCGACTCAGGTCCATTAAAGTAGATAGGGTAGATACATCTTTTTCATCAAATCTCTGGATTGACAGGATAGTTCAAATGACGTCAGCGGGCCAGGTAAAGCCAGGTCCAACCTGAAAAGGGGCATCAGGAAAGCAAAGCTCACATTCAAACTACACATAGAAGAGCACTTCCACAACTCTGACCACAGACACATGTGGAAAGGCATCCAGTCAATCACAGATTACAAATCTACAGCTCAACCAATCAGCAGTGCCTTCCAACCGAACAAACTTAATCACTTTTTTGCTCGTTTTGACCAATGCACAGGACATTTTACACCAACCACGGACTCTGCTACTGTTACAGCTCACTTTCACTCTCAACAACGGACGTCTATTCAGTGTTTAGCAGAGTGGATGCACGTAAGGCAGCTGGCCCGGATGGCATACCGGGACGTGTTCTCAGAGCATGCGCTGGACAACTGGCCCAGGTTTTTACTGACATTTTCAACCTGTCACTGGCCCAAGCCACAGTACCAACATGCCTGAAGCCCACTACTATCATACCAGTGCCCAAGCACTCAGCTGCTGAATACCTGAATGACTTTCGCCCAGTTGCACTCACCCCCATTGCTATGAAATGCTTTTAGAAGCTGGTCCTGAATCACCTCACTGCGGGTCTACCACCTACACTGGACCCACACCAGTATGCCTATTGCTCGAACAGGTCAACTGAGGATGCAGTTTCCACAGCTCTTCATTCTGCTCTCACCCACCTGGATAAGAGTAACACATACGTCAGAATGCTGTTCATTGACTTTAGCTCTGCATTCAATACAGTCCTCCCCACTGTATTGATCACTAAGCTCAGCGAACTGGGTATCTGCACCCCCATTTGCAGATGGATTCTGGACTTTCTCACCAACAGACCTCAATCTGTTAGGTTGGGAAACCAGGTATCCTCAACCCTCATTCTGAACACTGGCATACCACAGGGCTGTGTTCTGAGCCCACTGCTCTACTCCCTGTTCACCCACGATTGTGCTCCTTTGTATAAATTCAACATCTTTATCAAGTATGCAGATGACACCACCGTGGTCGGCCAGATCGAAAACAATGACGAATCGGCCTACAGGGAAGAGATTCGTAATCTGGCAGTATGGTGTGCCACCAACAACCTGACTCTCAATGCCACAAAGAGCTTATTGTGGACTTCCGGAAATCCAACAGCGGGAAACATCTACCAGTCAACATCACTGGAACCGAGGTAGAGCGAGTCTCCAGCTTTAAGTTCCTGGGAGTTCACATCTCTGAGGATCTGTCCTGGCAGCAGAACACGTCAGCTCTGGTAAAAAAAAGCACAACGCCTGTACTTCTTGAGATGTCTCAAGAAATCTCATCTGTCCCGGGGATTTTAACGAGCTTCTACCGCTGCATCATTGAGAGCATCCTGACCTACTCCATCACTGTATGGTACGGAGGCTCCACTGTGTGTGAACGTAAAGCATTGCAAAGGGTGGTCAAAACCGCTCAACGCATCACTGGCACCCAACTACCTGCCATTGAGCACCTTCACCACAGTAGATGTCTGCGCAGAGCTCACAACATCATCAAGGATTCTTCGCATCCCAGTCATAAACTGTTTAACCTCCTTCCATCACGAAGGAGATACAGAAACTTGCGCACCAGAACCAGCAGGTTCAGGGACAGCTTTTTTCCATCCACCATCATACTACTGAACTCAACACTACACCGTTAATCACTACAAAACAAACACAAACAAAAGACTGTATATAACCTCTGTACTATACGTGTACATACTACATAGTATATCTTTTTTCACTCCTCAGTAAATCTGCACTATTTATATTTGTATGTATCTTTATCATTACGGTACATTCTGCCCAACATTTCACACTCATCTGTGTATATAATGTATGTGTATATATTTATATATATATATATATAATGTATATATATTTTTTAATTTGTAAATATGCTAGATGGTTATCTACACTCTTGCACGACTGCTACATTTTGCATTTCTGGTAGATGCTAAATGGCATTTCGTTGCTGTGTACCTGTGCTATGCAATGACAATAAAGTTGTATCTATCTATCTATCTAAAGTTTTGAGTTTAGTTGGAATATAAGATATAATTTGGTTATATCGAAACAATTCCATAGGGGGCAGCTGTAAATTATAATGAAAATGTGCTATGGCAGGAATAGGCACCCTTTGAGAGGTGAAGATCTACCTGAACAACATGAAAGAAATCACAGATCACCAGAGTTCAGGCCCTCCTTTTTTTTTTGGTGGTAGTTGTAGTAAAGTCCACTTTTGGACTTGTACCTACAGGAAAGCCTATAATAAAATTTACCTGTAGGTACAGTGAATATCTCCTAAAATTCAATGTTCAGGAGATATTCACACGGAATGCTGACGCCACAGGCGCATGCACTCTGAGGGGAAGGCATACCTGTGCCGTGTCAGTGCCATGACTCCTGCGGGCATGCCCGCGAGTGACATCATCCCAGCTCAGCCATTCATACAGTCAGAGCCCACAAACATGTAAGGAAGACCAGGTGAAGATGGAAGCCCTGTTAGCGATGACAACACGCCGCTTGAGGGCTTCATTCTAAGGTAAGTATTGTGCTAGTATGCGATTAAGCCATTGCCTTGCAGGGGATTTTTTTTTTAAATGCCCATGTTTCTACCACTTAAAATAATAAGAAAAACTATATATATAAAATATAATAAAACAAATTTCATAAAATTATAAACTTAGCCATCCTTAAAACTGTTGGTCAGCAGGGTAGTGGACTTTGTTAGTAGGGCAGAGAATGATGTTGGTAGGTTTTTTATTTTTATTATTATTATTTTTTTTCCATTTTTTTTAACAGCCCTGTTGGAAGGCTTTGGTGAAATAGGGGTCTAAACAGACCCCCAATGTCTCACTTTTGAGACAGAGGAATGAGATTGAGGACACAGTCCTCAACCTCCATCACGGAATCCTCAGTGTCACAGAATGAATGAACAGGAAGAGCACTGCACTGTCTTCCTGTTCATGCACAAAGTGAAGCATAGTAAACCTAGTTTACTGTGCTTCTGCTTGTGAATGAACACAGTGATTGATCAGTAACTTACATATTTACTGGCCCCTTCCCCTATTCTCCACCCTGCAACAATCCCTGCAGCAGCTAGCAGGAGAGGAGGGGAAAGAGTGCTGCGGGGTAAGGGGGGACCAGGTGAGCGCACAGTGGGACTGGGCAGCAGAAGGAAGGGGAACCTGGATAGGCAGAGTGGTGGGGTTGTATTTACTGCAACCGATCCCCGGTATTTTCCTCCTGCAGCAGCTGAATGCCGGCATGAGGGAGAGGAGAAGCCGGCTTTCAGCTACCACAGGAGGAAAATACAGGAGATCGCTTTCCCTAAATGCCACCCCTCCTGTCCAGGTTCTAGGGGTCAGAGAGGAAGGGATGAGATCTACCCATCACCTGCCTGTGATTGAGGGGTAGACCGCTATCGAGGGGTTGCTGATGCCCATGCTAGGGTGTATGCTTTATTGCCATTCAAAAAATCTCCTATCCTGAAAAGGCCCTTGTTTATCCATCATTGAAAATGGTGTGTTGTTATCCTGGTGTAAACTCTGAATTATTAAAGATGGGGGCAAGGAGGGTATTGAGGAAAGAAGAGGGGTCTCCTAGCTCTGTGCCTGTTCCAAATGTCAAGGGCATATGATAAAGTAGGGCATAAAATAGAAGGGCACAATCTACTAGGCAGTGCCGACTCTAGGAACAATATAGAAGCGGGGGCACAAAAGATACCACAGTCAAAATTGGGGGGGGGGGGGCACTCATAATTTTCACCACTTAATCATACCACTGAAAAAAACTAAGTATATATAAATAAGGTTACAAAATACGAGAGTAATGCAGTATGCAATGATACTGGTGCCAGTTTACGCAGTAATAGCCCCTCGTATTGGTGCAAGTTTATTCAGTAATAGCCCCTAGTACTGGTGCCAGTTTACGCAGTAATAGCCCCTGGTATTGGTGCCAGTTTATTCAGTAATAGCCCCTGGTATTGGTGCCAGTTTATTCAGTAATAGACCCTAGTATTGGTGCCAGTTTATTCAGTAATAGACCCTAGTATTGGTGCCAGTTTATTCAGTAATAGCCCCTAGTACTGGTGCCAGTTTACGCAGTAATAGCCCCTAGTATTGGTGCCAGTTTATGCAGTAATAACCCCTAGTATTGGTGCCAGTTTACGCAGTAATAAAGTTTAGTATTTGTGCTAGTTTATGCAGTAATAAAACCTAGTATTGGTGCCAGTTTACACAGTAATAAAGCCTAGTATTGATGCCAGTTCAGGCAGTAATAAAGCCTAGTATTGATGCCATTCTCTCAGTGAGGAGGAGGTAGGGAAGAATAGTGAGACCTGCCAACCACAGTGATGAAAGTGTGAAAGCCTTAACACTTTTATCAACTTCATGGGGGCTCTTTATGATTTCCCCGCGGGTCTCCTGATGCGCTACAGTACAGCGCACCTCTCCATCTGGGTTCTCCTTCCCCCCACCACACACCGTGGCAAAACTAAGGGGGGAGGCTGCTACAGCGCACCCCTCCTTCTGGGACTCATGCCCCTACAGCAGGGGTGCCCAACCTTTTGAGGAGCGAGGGCCACTTTAGCAACTTGGCAACCAGTTGCTGGCCACAATGATCGGAGCAGGCAGATGACAGGTCCGTGTCCACTCAGCATATACAGAGCAGACACGGACACAGCCTGCTCTACTCTTTGGGCCCTCCAATCCGATCTGCCCAGACAGAAGGGGACGCATTTCCTTCTGTTTTTTTTTTTTTAAGTGGATCGGATTGGAGATAGGTGGGTGTAAACGGACACAAGTCCATTTACATCTGCCACTCAATAGAAGTGAATGGAGGGTCCGATTAGGTCCACCTGAAAAACAGATAGGCACACAGTTGCACTGCGGTTTACCTGAACCTCAACTGACCTCATTCTTCACTTCTTCCTGCTTCTGCTATGGTTGGTGGCTGCTGCTGGCTGTCCTCCAGGGCTGGTACTGCTGGCAGGTATTTCTGGCGTGTACTGCTGCCGTGTACTGCTGGTGGGTACTGCCGGTGGGTACTGCTGGCTTCAAAACAAAGATACAGTGGTCCTTATGGGGTTTGTGCGAGGCATACACTTATGGTATGAAGTATAAAGAGTAACAAAAGGCTACTGTTGCATAAAAGGAACGGAACTACAAAATTTCATTGTAAACAATGTCATAAAAATAGAGTGAGTGAAAACAGTCACTCAACCATCTAAAAAGTACAAACAAAAGATGACAAAAGTAGTGTTCATAACCATTCTAGTGTTTTGAAATCAAACTATACAGTACTCAAGTGTTTACACGAGCCTACTGATAGTGATTCAAATGAGATGTCCCACCATGTTTCAAAATCCTTAGACGATTTCTTCATCAGGGGAAAAAGGAAGCACAAAATTGTGTGTTTCTAAAATACAATGCAACATGTAAGTGTAACATAAGTTGCATACATGAAAAAACAGTTTACAATATGCAAATCATCAATGCGTGAGTCTATACAGAAGTAGGTAAGCATACTAGTAGGTCCACCTGAAAAACAGATAGGCACACAGTTGCACTGCGGTTTACCTGAACCTCAACTGACCTCATTCTTCACTTCTTCCTGCTTCTGCTATGGTTGGTGGCTGCTGCTGGCTGTCCTCCAGGGCTGGTACTGCTGGCAGGTATTTCTGGCGTGTACTGCTGCCGTGTACTGCTGGTGGGTACTGCCGGTGGGTACTGCTGGCTTCAAAACAAAGATACAGTGGTCCTTATGGGGTTTGTGCGAGGCATACACATATGGTATGAAGTATAAAGAGTAACAAAAGGCTACTGTTGCATAAAAGGAACGGAACTACAAAATTTCATTGTAAACAATGTCATAAAAATAGAGTGAGTGAAAACAGTCACTCAACCATCTAAAAAGTACAAACAAAAGATGACAAAAGTAGTGTTCATAACCATGCTAGTGTTTTGAAATCAAACTATACAGTACTCAAGTGTTTACACGAGCCTACTGATAGTGATTCAAATGAGATGTCCCACCATGTTTCAAAATCCTTAGACGATTTCTTCATCAGGGGAAAAAGGAAGCACAAAATTGTGTGTTTCTAAAATACAATGCAACATGTAAGTGTAACATAAGTTGCATACATGAAAAAACAGTTTACAATATGCAAATCATCAATGCGTGAGTCTATACAGAAGTAGGTAAGCATACTTACTGCACCAAATTTTGTCATCCAGAGTTAAAAAAGCAGCTACATCTTGACCATAGGGAGTTTTCTAGGCCAAAGTCTCCAATCTAAATCTTCCCCCACTATTCTTTTCAATAGCATAGGGGGATTGATATGTAATATATCAAAAAAAAAAAAAAATATATATATATATATATATATATCCTTTTTATAATCTTCAGAAAACTGGGGATAGGAAGGATATACCAGGGCAAAGTAGGGAGGGAACCACTTGCATGGACAGCTCCTTAAACCCTCCTCTTATGTTAGGGTCAGAACTGACCCGTTTTCAGGTTTTGAATGTCTATAAGTATCACATAAATTTGTTTATTGCATCAAGATTTTTTTACTTTGTCAGGAACCTCTATTTAAACAATGTAATAGAAAAATATCCTTTTCACTAAATTATAAAATACTGTGGTGAAAATTAAGACGTTCATGGTGTTAGGGTTAATTCTGACCCAGTTATAATATAGGATTTTAGGACACTAATAAGTGCCAAAACTGAAATCATAAACACTCTCTCTGCTTAGTAACAGTGACAGCCAATCCCCTCTCAACCCTGTGAGCTGTAGTTAGGGAGGGGCCTATCTCTTTTCCTGCTTGTCTGGTTCTCTAAATAAAGTGAAGAAACATAGGACAAATTCATTTCAGAGTTGCTGACTTTATTTTACCATTTTTTAAATTTGAAAATGAGAGGTATGCTATCAAAAGAAAGGTCTAAGGGGTCACACCAAAAATATTAAAACCAATCTTTTCAAGGATAAAGAAGCCTAACAAGGTAACCAAGAGGTAAGAAACAAATTTGATGATAAATAATTATTCAGAGGGTATTTTTTGGCTGATTTAAAACACGGGTCAAAACTGACCCTAAACATCATGGATAGTAACGGAATTCTAACATAAGAGGAGGGTTAAATGCATGATGTAGGTTCACGGAAATAGATTCCAAATGCAAACACCACACTAAAGGCCTGTACACACGCACCGATTGTTGGTCGTGAATTTTCGGCTTGTTAGTATGATGCTTCCGACAACCGACTGCTACTTTTCGGCCGAACAAAATCTGGTGTGCAGGCTATAAAATTTTTGTTGGCCGTCACCAGAACAGCCGATTGTTCGTCAGTCAGTACAGAATTCGGCCGACAAAAGCCAGATGAGCAAGACTGGGCACGCTCAGAAAAGAAAAAACACACAGAAAGTAAACCATCACATGACATCACTTCTGAAGTTGGTTGTTGTTGGCCGACAAAATTCGTGTGCAGTCTTGAGCACTTTTCAACCAACAAAACAGCACCGGACAAAAGACGGCCAAACGGTCGGCCGACAATCGGTGTGTGTGTACGGGGCTTTAGAATCAACTCCAGACCTGTTACCTGCTTAAAAGAGATTTATAGGATCATTTTTCCCCCCAATTATACTTACCTAGTTGGATGCTGCATCAGTCCAATGCTGCATCTGTCTCCTGGCGCTCTACACTGAGAACCGAGTGATCAAACACCGCAGATCGCTCGGTTCAGTTGTTACAGTTTTATGAATATATGTCTCATGATATATGTTTTAAAAGGATGACACCGCTGACATCCGATTTTGCGTCCTTTCCGTTTTTTAAACAGAAGAAAAATAGGGTTCTGTTCCGTTCCAAAATACGGAACAGAACTGAAAGGACGCAAATCGGATGTCAGCGGATGGTCATCCGCTGACATCCGCAATCCCATTGACATGCATTATGTCCGTATATCACCCGCAAATGGATGGGGTGATATACGGACATACGGAACGCCCGTGTGAAAGAGACCTTTGACTTTCTTTACAGTAATGGACTGTTTGTAACTTTGTATGCCTTTTTTCTGAAACTAATAAAAAGATTGAAACATAAATCTGCTAAACTTAAGCCTCGTACACACGCACCGATTGTTGGCCGTGAATTTTCGGCCAACGTCCGATCGGCCGATTGTCGGCTTGTTAGTATGATGCTTCCGACAACCCACTGCGACTTTTCGGCCGAACAAAATCTGGTGTGCAGGCTATAAAATTTTTGTTGGCCGTCAACAGAACGGCCGATTGTTCGTCAGTCAGTACAGATTTCGGTAGACAAAAATCAGATGAGCAAGACTGGGCATGCTCAGAGAAGAAAAAACACACGGAAAGTTAACCAGCACATGACATCACTTCTGAAGTTGGTTGTTGTTGGCCGAAAAAAGTCTAGAGCACATTTCAACCAACACAACAACACTGGACAAAAGACGGCAGATCGGTCGGCCAACAATCGTTGCGTGTGTACGAGGCTTTACACTACCCTCCGCCCAGATTGACAGTGCTGCTGCCCCAAGATGTCTACTACTACTTCACCCAAAATGCAGACACCCTAGGACAGGAAGTGTGTTACTGGCAGGCTCACCAGGTAAAATAAAGGAAAAACAAAAAAAAAAATAAGCCAACGAATGCAGCAGTTACAGCAGGTTTCATAAGCTGCAATAAATTACATTTTAATTTTTGGGGTTATTACCACTTTACGTGTACTTTTTATAGAAAATATAAACAGTAGCACAATTATCTTTTTTTTTTTTTAATAATTGCAACTGCCTTCATTTTATTATACAGGGTTTTATTATATTATTTTATTTTATTTTATTTTATTGTATTTTTGTTATTTTTGAATTTTGTATTATTTTATTGTATTGTATTTTATTATATATTTATATATATATATATAAATATATATATTTTATATATAAATAAATATATTTATTATGCTTTTAGAAAATATATAATATTTTGGGAGCTTTAAGAAAAAAAATGTGCATTTTAACATGACAAAAAAAAAACCAAAGCCTTCAGCAAAGCTAGGGTTAAAAGCTTGAAAAGAAAGTGAAAGTGACCCCGTGTCATCCACCCCTCCCTGTTTGCCTGACCTCCGCTCTGATTTTGTCAGATCTATTTTGGTAAGAGAACTTGTGATAACTTTCCGGGGTGTCACCAGACTGCAGGTGAGCTTATTTGTCTGTTGGGGGTTTTTCTGGCTCGGCTTACCTCTCCTCCCACCTGCTTTACTAGAACTTCTTCCGCTACTTCTCAACATCAAGGGGTCGCGTGTTAATGATATTTACATCCAAGCCTTTTCTCTATATACATCCAAGCCTTATTTATCAAGGTATCGGAAAGAAGCTTAATCAGATAGCCCTGTAAGATCACATTCACACGGCTGCTTTGCAGGGGTGGCTGCTGGCAAAACTCCCTAGATTTTCATCAGGGGCTCTAAACACTGCCTGCACACAATGTGTGTAAACAGCAGATGTCAGATTTGTACAGATCAATGTCTGGCGTGCCGCTGCTCAGAGTGATAAGAGCCTCCGTAAGACCCTATACGCAGCCAGTGTGCAAATACCCTCACTGGCCACTTTATTATTAATGATGGGCTCGGGCAAACCCGCCAGGAAGCCGACACCTGCCAGGAAGCCAACACTGCATGCCGCCAATCATAGGCAGCGCATGTATGTGCAGCTGCCGGTCTGGAAATGCCTAACTGCCTATGATTGGCGGTGTGCAGTGACGGCTTCATGGCGGGTTAGATCCAAACACGCCCGAGCCCATAGTTATTTATTAGGTACACCTGTTCAATTGCTTGGTAACACAGATTGCTAATCAGCCAATCACATGGCAGCAGCTCAATGCATTTAGGCATCTAGACGTGGTAAAGACGACTTGTTGAAGTTCAAACTGAGCATCAGAATGGGGAAGAAAGGGGATTTTAGTGACTTTCAATGTGGCATGGTTGATGGTGCCAGAAGGACTGGTCTGAATATTTAAAAAATTGCTCATCTACTGGGATTTTCACACACAACCATCTCTGGGGTTTACAGAGAATGGTCAGAAAAAGAGAAAATATCCAGTGAGCGGCAGTTGTGTGGAGGAAAATATCTTGTTGATGTCAGAGGAGAATAGGCAGACTGGTTCGAGATGATAGAAAGGCAACAGTAATTTAAATATGCACTCGCTACAACCAAAGTATGCAGATCACCATCTCTGAACGTGCAACACATCCACACCGAGTGTCATATCAGCTAAGAACAGGAAACCGAGGCTGCAATTTGCACAGGTTTACCAAATTTGGACAATAGAAGAATGGAAAAACGTTGCCTGGTCTGATGAGTCTGGATTTTTAGGATCAGAATTTGGTGTAATCAACATGAAAGCATGGATCCATCCTGCCTCGTATCACTGGTTCAGGCTGGTGGTGTAATGGTGTGGGGGATATTTTCTTGGCAAACTTTGGACCCCTTAGTACCAATTGAGCATCGTATATACACCACGGCCTACCTGAGTATTATTGCAGACCATGTCCATCCCTTTATGACTACAGTGTCCCCATCTTCTGATGGCTCCTTCCAGCAGGATAAATATAAATGCAATATGGAACGGCACTTTAACAGTGTAGAAAACATATAGTTAGATATACTGTAGCAGTGATAAATGTCTCTCTTAATATAAAGCGCTCTAGTGCATCAACTCAATATAAGTGCATGTGCAAATAATCATAATAAAACAGATTAGACAATCTAATAGTGAATGTGCAAAAAGTGCATGATAAATAATGCACACCATCTACCAAATGAAATGATGAGTTGAAGTCCCAAAAAATAATAGAACCAAAAAAAGTGTAAACAAATGTCCAAAATATAATGTGCAATAGTGATGGAAAAAGTCTGTTTACCCCGTGAAACAGTGATCCAAAATTGTAATGACAGCAGGCGCAATCTCCCAACATCCGATATCCAACATTAAGGCCGCTCACCTTAAGGCAAAGTAACATAGCGTGTTCACAAGAAATAATCGTTGGTTGAGGGGGGATTCACTCCATTGTAAACACCCCCCAAAAAAATACATAAATGCTCCAAATGCAGCCTGTACAGGAATGCTTTCTCCCCTCCTTGCCAACGTTAGCTCTGTGTGCAGACTGACTGGGGAGCTGGGAGGAAGTGATGTTGCACGCAGCACAGCTCATTGGCTGGATACCTCTTCTTCATGGATTGGCTTCGTCTCCAGCTTACATCATCCAGCTTCAGCCATATGCAGAACATCGGTGCAGTGTGTGGGGAACAAAGCAGCCATCAGTAATTTTGGGGCCCCTTATACGGCTACATCAGGGTGCCAAGAGTTCCCTCTCCCCAAATCAGGGTCCTCAGTCCCCCCCCTTACATCAGGGTCCCCAGAGTACACCCTTACAACAGAGACCCCACTTTTATTAGGATCCCCAACGTCCCTTCTTACATCAGGGTCCCCATAGCCCCCTCATATCAGGGTACCCAGAGTCCCTCTGGTTGTGGCTGTGCCCTAGGCAGCAGTGCGCTCTAGGCGATTGCCTAGTTCGCCTAGTGGTAGCACCGGCCCTGGGCGGACCTGATCGGATGCTCCATGCATCCCTATGAGGCAGCGGATGTCAACGGAGACATCTCGGCCGACACCGACTGCTATCCGCTTCCGATCCTATTCATGAAATCCGGACAGATGGAAACCCTATTTTCCATCCGTCCATCGGATCGGATGAGAACGGACAGGAGGTCTGCTCTCATCCGATTCCCCCATAGAGGACATTGGGGATCTGACAGCTCCGTCTCCACAAACAGAGCGGAGACAGAGCTGTCAGCCGCCTGCTCAGCGGGGATCGGCGGATCGATCCCCCGCTGAGCAGAACGGCTCTGTCGGCGGATGCGGGCCGTGTGAAAGGACCCTAAGTGTAACAGCAGACCGGACCAAGGGGTCCCAAGAAATTCTGAACTTCCGGTCTTGGCCGTAGACCGGAAGTGACATCACACAACTCCTTCTGACACGTTGCGTCACAATCACATGACTTTCTCAAGGGCTGGAGACTGGGTGAAGGTCGCCGGGATAAATAAGGAAGTGGTTGCCATGAGAACCGCCTAACAGTATAAACAATATTGTTATAACATTCTAACAATTTTGCCAGTGCATGATAATCAGTTCTAAATCACAAATCCATAGCCCAATAAGATCAGTATACTGATGAATGATCATAGTACAAAGATCGCTGTAACTAAATTTAGCTCTCGCTAGTATATACCAAATAACAGATTCATATAAATTCTTTAAAAACTAAAATAAAAATGACATATCACTATAAAATATATATATAAAAACATAACACGAAGAACAAGGCTATAAAGGGATAACAAGTAAAACCTTGCAGTAGAAATCAATATAAAATATTATGATGTCAAAATATAAAACAAATAGCTAATATAAATTCCAATGAGTAGAGAGAGTAACCTTGGTGATACAAAAAAGAGAGAGAGAGGGAGCCTCAAAGCAACTAAATATATGTATATAAAAATAGGGATGAAAAACTAAATAGGAGAACAAAAAAAAATAAAAATGAAAATAAAAGTAAAAATAAAATCAGAAAATAGAATGGAAATAAAAAACTTAAAAATGAAGCAAAAATAAAATAAAATAGAACAATATTATTATATGTAATAACCCAGACTTTTTCAACCAGGGTGCCTCCTGGGTTCTTCAGGGGTGCTTTGGCAAAAATGCCTAAAAAATGAAAATAAATTGCCACAGGTGTTTACTTAGCAGCATTACAACCCTTGGCACTGTGCAGGTCAATCCACTGGCACCCTGACAACCAATTACATCACTGGTTGATAAGGAGAATGGACGGGTGCTTGCATAGCATCCTTGTTTAGTTTTCCCCTCTCCATCAGCACTGGGGTCACATTGGGAAGTAGAAGAAGAGAAACTGAAGGAGAAAAGAAACGCTAGAATACTAGTCAGTACCAGTTTACCAGGAAAAAATCACTTTTAATGTTGCATGGTCCATGTTTTGGATGTTGCTGCTATTTGTAAAACTATTAGTTTAGGGGGTTTTTTTACATTTTAGAATGGGTTGCTTCAAGATTGTGCAGAATTTTGTAGGGTGCAGCAACTTAAAAAAGGTTGAGAAATACTGTGCTAACCCACCAATAAAATATATATGAAAAAATGGGGTCCGGAACCCTCCAAGAATAAAAGAACGACAAATAAGTAGATGACAAATTACTTGACCTAAAACCCCCAGAACCAAGAAAAATAACTCAATAATCAGAAATGAAACAATTAAGATCCAACTCAACATTGTGGCCCAATGGTGCGAGAGTCTGCATCTCATAAATCCACCGAGACTCACAAAGAGTATTCATTTGTTTACTTTTTTATAAAATGGGGTTTATACTTCTCTATGCCCCAAAAAAGAAGGGAGGACGGATCTTTTTGATGGTATTTAGCTTAGTGCTTCCAAATACTGTGTTTTGGATAACCTCTTTGTATATTTTTGATATGTTCTCTCTAACGTTTCCATAATGGTTTTTTTGTTCTTCCTATATATTGAAGATGGCAAAGACATTCTAAATCATAGACGGCTCCCTCTGTCTTGCATGATATAAATTCCCTAATGTTATATTTTTTTTCCAGTAGAGGCGGACGGGAATTCTTCTTTTTTTTCTCTTGTTAAAATTGGTATGTTGACATTCAGAACAATTTTTACTCGGATAAAAACCTTTTCCTTAAAAAATATTCTTTGCTATAAGATCTCTCAGTGTTGGTGCCCTCCTATACACACACCTATGGACATTTGATAGTAATTGTGCTAATGATCTATCTGCCAATATGATTTTCCAGTGCTTCTTGATGATACTCTCCAATTTTTTATGTTGAATATTGTCATCAAATATAGGAGGGATTTCCTGATGGGATTTCTTTCTTCTTTTTCTTTTCTTCTTACCGCAAAGTGACGTATTTTATTCTATTGACCGTAGTTTGTCACCATTCCACGGGTGTGCGCAATGTTAAACCGTAACATGTTGGGTATCTATTTACTTGGCGTGACATCATCTTTCACCATGTACAAAAAAATGGGCTAACTTTACTGTTTAGTATTTTTTAAATGCAGTGAAATGTGATTTTTCATAATTTTTCCAAAAAAATTCACAAATACTGCGTGTCAAAAAATATTGAAATGACCGACATTTTATTCTCCAGAGTCTCTGCTAAAAAATATATATATATAATGTTTGAGGGTTCTAAGTAGTTTTCTAGGAAAAAATACTGATTTTAACTTGTAAACAAAATGTGTCCGAAATAGGCCTGGGGCTTAAGTGGTTAAGTTATGTTTCTCTTTCCAAATGACCTACTTCACTGATTTTCTGTTGTATGAAGGAACTCTTAGGGCTCTTTCACACATGTGAACCGTTCAGATCCGCCTGTCCATTTTTTTGGCGGATCTGAACGGTCCCCCCATGCATTCCTATGGGGCATCAGATGTCAGCGGAGACATGTCCGCTGACACCCAATCCAATCCATCAAATCTGGACGGATGGAAACCCTATTTTCCATCCGTCCAGCGGATCGGATGGGATCGGATGAGAACGGACTGACGGTCCGTTCCCATCCGATTTCCCCCATAGAGATGCATGGGGAACTGACAGCTGTGTCTCCGCACACAGCACGGAGACACAGCTGTCATCCTCCTGCTCAGCGGGGGATCGGCGGCTCGATCCCCCGCTGAGAAAAACGGAATCCGTCCGACGGACGGAGAGTGTGAAAGGAGCCTTATACCCTTTCTCGATAAAGCTAATTTCCAAAACTTTTTCTTGTTGTTAGTAGTCCTTCTTTTTAGTACAATTTTTCCTCAATCTTATTAATTGCCCTTTGGCTATGTTGGGTATCAGTAATAATAGATAATAATAATAATAATAATAGATAATAATAATAGAAATATCAACAACCTAAGATATGCAGACAATACCACACTAATGGCAGAAAGTGAAGGAGAACTACTGGTAGTAGCCTAGTGCAGAAAGATAACAAAAAGAGGGGCGCACCGACCTAGAACATTACCACTAAAAACATTTATTAAAATTGTAAAATGCATAAAATATACTCACAAAAATAGTGTGGTAATACACACATATCAACAATGCTATAAATAAGGGAAGATGTCTCAAAGGTGGCCAGGCACTGCGTAATGCTGAACGGCGCGCGGTGAAACGCACGGAGCTGCTGTGGCTTATGCTGACGCGTTTCGAGGGTGAACCCCCTTCCTCAGAGCCAAGAAATGCTGCTGCCGCACACTGCACAGGTGGGGGGGCTAAATGTAGGCTGGCTCCACCCACTACCGGACCCGCCCCATAGGGGGCAAAGGTCAACAGGTGGGGGATGATAGAGCCAACTACCCACGCCAGCAGGATCCACCCAACCCCCCAGCTGTAGTAGCCTAGTGCAGTTCCTGTACTGCAGAGCTCAGAATGGGAGGTGGAGAAGCAGCACAAGGAACCATTCAGGTGCGCTGCAGCTCTGTGCAAACAAGGGATATGCTGATGGGAGGAGAGAGCAGAGTGACAGGTGAGCTCTTCAGTCTGCTGCTTCTCCTTCACTGTCCAGTCACAGGGGAGGGACAAGACCTATAAGTGTTACTTAATTGTGGAAGGGAAAAACCGGCAGAGCTGTGTAACTCTCAGGACTGCATTGACAGAAATACAAATTCTTGTCTGGTAAACCAGCTCCCACATATGAGTTTCATCTGTGCATTTAGTTGTTTGCCTGGAGTTCTGCTGTAAATAAATTTCCCTCAATGGACGTGGGGACATTATGCTTATATACTTGAAAAGACTCTTTTGTATAATTATTTATTAAAGGTAAATGTGTTTTAAGTCACAGAATGGGTTGCTCCACTTCTACCACTTCTTACGACTCAACCTGGGAGGAGGATGAAGATGACAGTAGCGTGAAGACAGGGGGGTCTTCAGTGGGTAGCAAAGTCTTCTCCCTATAGTGACCTAAAACAAGCACTCAGGGCATGTTCATGTCCTTCACATTGCAGGTTTGACAGCCCAATTTATACTGTATGAATGGGCTGCCAAACACACGGGAAAGCGGAAATGGTGGTGCACTATTTTTACAAATTGTGCTGCACCAAACTGCATGTTTCTGTCTATGTTTCACGGGGAGATTTTTCTTCATTTCCTGTCCTGACACCCAACAGGAAGTGAGTGTAGATCTTTCTAAAGTAAGCACAATCTTCTTGTAGAATAGACCGTTGTCCGTGGAACAAGTCCAACAGTCCGTGGAACAAGTGGTATTAAAGTGATTGTAAACTTTTTTTGTTGTATTAACCACTTAAGCCCCGGAGGATTTAGCTGCTCAAAGACCAGGGCCTATTTTGCGATTCGGCACTGCGTGACTTTAACGGACAATTGCGCGGTCATGTGACGCTGTACCCAAATGAAATTGATGTCCTTTTTTCCCCACAAACAGAGCTTTCTTTTGGTGGTATTTGACCACCTGTGCGATTTTTACTTTTTGCACTATAAATAAAAAAAGAGCGTCAATATTGAAAAAATAACAATATTTTTCACATTTTTTTTATATGAAATTCTAAAAAAAATGTAAAAATCAAAATTTTTTAACATTTTAGGCCAATTTGTTTTCTGCTACATATTTTTGGTAAAAAAAATCGCAATAAGCGTATTTTGATTGGTTTGCGCAAAGGTTATTGTGTTTACTAACTACGGGAATGATTTATGTCATTTTTATTGTTTTTTATTTTTAACTATTAATGGCAACGATCTGCGATTTTTTTTTTTTGCGGGACTGCGACATTGCGGCGGACAGATTGGACCCCTGACTGACATTTTTGACACGTTTGGGGTACCAGTGACATTACTACAGTAATCAGTGCTATAAATATGCACTGTTACTGTAAAAATGACACTGGCAGGGAAGGGGTTAATTGTATTAGTGATCAAGTGGTTAAGTGTGTCCCTAGGGGCGTGATTCTAACTGTCAAGGGGCGTGGCTTGTGGTGTAACCACAGAGACATACGATCCTACATAGCAGGATCGTATGATCTCTGCAGTTACACCAGGGAGAATGACAGGGGGCTTTGTTTACATCAGCCGCCTGCCTTTCTCCCTCTCCAGAGTCCAGCGGGAGATCACGAGTGACCGGCAGACATCGGAGCCGCCAGTCACTCGCGCGGGGATGTCAGGGAACAAGCGGGGGTGGGAGTGCGCCTCCGGCGTCACGCGCTCGCCCCCTAGAGGCTCGTGGGCAAGCGACGTACCAATACGTCGCTTTGCCCAGGAGGGGCTGACCGCCGCAGTACATAGTCGTGCGGCGGTCGGCAAGTGGTTAAAATAACAAACATGTCTATATTGTAAAGCTGTTGGCGCTATATAAATCCTGAACCATACCAGGCCACATGACCTCAACATGGGGGGAGGAGCCCCACCCCAAAGCACCTTGTCCCAGTGTTGATGGGGACAAGGGCCTCATCCCCAAAACCATGGCCGGTGGTTGTGGGGGTCTGCGGGCAGGAGACTTATCGGAATATGGAAGCCCCCTTTAACAAGGGGGCCCCCAGATCCCCCTCCCCCATTTGAATGAGTATCGGGTACATAGTACCTCTACCCATGCACCAAAAAAGTATACAAAAAGTAAAAAAATAAGAGACAAGTTTTTAACAATGCCTTTATTAAAAAAGTGTCCCTCGATGTAAATTCATCGTCAATTAAAAAAATATTAAAAACGCTCCCGCCTCCTGGGAAGCCTCCCGCTTAATGCACTTTGACATTTTTTACATAGGTAAGGGGCGAGGCTACCTGGGTACATCACCCGGTGGCCCCGCTCCTTCTGACGTCATAAACCCAGCATGCATCAGTTTGTGACATCAGAAGAGGGCGGTGGGGCAGGGGGAACAGAGCTCCCCCCACCCCAAAGCACCCAGCCCCCCATGTTGAGGGAATGTGGCCTGGTATTATTATTCAGGAGGGGTGATGCTCGCTCGCCCCCCCCTCCCCCTTTCCTGACCTGCCAGGTTGCATGCCCGGATAAGGGTCTGGTATGGATTTTGAGGGGGGAACCCACAACTTTTTTTTTTTTGTTTTTGCCGTGGGGTTTCCCATAGAATCCATATCCAACTTGAAGGGCCTAGTATAGTTCGGGGGGGGGGGGGGGGGGGTTGTGGGGACCCATGCTGCTTTTTGTTAAATTTTCTATTGCCGGGCAATGCCGGCATTCTTTTCTTTACATTTATCTGTCAGTGGGGAAGCCAGCTGACAGATGATGAATCATGGTTGTTAGGGATGCGGGCGGCTAGCTTCCTGGCCTCCTGCTTAACAACCAGCTATTTCTTCACACAGAATTCAAATCAGTCGATCGTTTTTGGCTGATCCAAATTCAAATTGTTCTGAAAAGTTGGAATTCATTCGAAAACAAATAAAAAAAACAAATTTTTACAGATTTCAACAAAATTCATCACTATTCGTTGCTATTTTATTCGGAGATTTGGATACATCTAAATCATCTCCGATTAACCAAAAATGTGTTCCAATTTGTATTCAGACTGAAATGAATTACACATGTCTATCCATCACATCTAACTTGTAAAGTGCATTTTTATAATCAATGTTTGCTTTTGGGTTCAATAGCCTCCTTCCTGGATGCCTAGTATAAGATTAACCTGAACCTAACCCCCACAACTAAACCTTAACCTAACCCCCTAATAATACCCCTTAATCTGATCTCCAAATGCGGTATTTAACTATAGTGAAATGACACTTTGAATATTGCATGCACTAGGAATTAGTGATTTGACCCTTCTGGCTCTTATTGTTATTAATTTGCCTCTTTATACCCCTTAGGGACAAGAGACACATAGAAACCTGGAAAGAAGAAAGCCTAAAGAATACAAGGTAATAAAATGTCTAGCAGGTAGGAGTAACTAAACTATGGGTGCTTTAGGCCCCTTTCACATGGGCTTTCAGATCCGGTCCGTCTGTCAGTTTTTCAGGCGGACCTGATCGGACGCTCCATGCACCCCTATGGGGCAGCGGATGTCAGCGGTGACATGTCCGCTGACGCCCGCCGCTTTCTGATCCGATCCTGTCTGTGAAATCCAGACGCATGGAAACCCTATTTTCCATCCGTCTGGAGGATCGGATCGGATAGGATCGGATGAAAACAGACAGGCGGTCCGTTCTCATCTGATCTCCCATAGAGGAGAGTGGGGATCTGACAGGTCTGTCTCTGCAAAGTAAGCGGAGACGGAGCTGTCACCTGCCTGCTCAGCGGGGATTGGCGGACCGATCCCCGCTGAGCAAAACGGAGTCCGCCGGGTGGAAAGCCCATGTGAAAGGACCCTTAGTCTTCAGCTAAGAAGAGATAGAACTTCCAATAACTTTTTTTTTTGTTTTGTTTTTTTGCTGTCTTTACGTTCCTGTCCCGGTGACAAACACACTCTCCATTTCTTGTACTCAATACATGGACTGGAAGTGAAGGAATATCTTTCCAGTCTAATAACAAATTGGTTGTAAATCTCAGACATGAATTATAAACAAAGCAAATAGTGTGTACTTGTCTCAGTTAAGAGCACTAGGTGTCATTTCTGTCTGCTGCTTCATTCCTCTGCTGTCAGCATGTCAACTTCTGACAGGTTTTCCTGAAAGAGGATGTATCTCCAGCACAGAGCCTGTGATTGACAGCCTCAGCTCTGTACCTGTGTACTGTGTGAAGGGGGTGTGTCCCTTCCCTCCATTCGGGCAGATGTCAAACTGGCGGCCCTCCAGCTGTTGCAGAACTACAAATCCCATGAGGCATTGCAAGGCTGACAGTTACAAGCATGACTCCCACAGGCAGAGGCATGATAGGACTTTTAGTTCCGCAACAGCTGGAGGGCCGCCAGTTTGACACCCCTGCGTGACGATCCAATCAGTTCTCATTGCTTTCCTCACTGAGCTCTGCAGTGTGTAATTTAGACTTTCCACCCCTGTTTTCTGAAAGCTCAGACAAGTTTTATAAATTCTGGACTTTGAAACAGTTAGTACTTATGTATGACCTGACGTCAGTCACTTCATTGGGCATATGTAGGGTTTACAACCACTTTCACTCTTCACCATCCTATCTAAAACTAAAAAAAAAAGTTGCGCACCTGAAGGGCACGGAAGCATCGTTCAGTCCCGCTGTCAGCAGCCTGTCAAACTCTCTGATAATCTGATGCCTGATGGGGCTAAGCAGTGCATCTAGCAGTATTGAAGTGTCACTAGACCCACATCGTAAAAACTATTACCACTTCCTGCCCAAGGACATCATATGGCATCCTGGACTCTAAGTGGAGATATCTGGATGATGGGTGCAGCTGCAGGCATAATTCAGATATCTTTTTTTTTCAGCAGGCGATTCCCTGCAATCTAAAAGCAATCATAGCGGCTGTTTAGCCTCTTGATTGCTTTTACAGGCTGCGGGAGGGGAAGTCTTTGTGATCAGCGAGCCAGAGAATGAATCCGCTGGCAGCGGAAATTTACCATAGAGCTGACCACAGACCAAATGGTTTCCGCCCATCTCTATGACCCTCGGAGGCCAGAAGCAACCTCTTGACATCACTGAGATCGATTGTTTTTTTTTTTTTTTTTTATCTCAGGCTTTTCAGCGTAGAGGAGAGATGTGGGGATTTAGAGAACCCAGATCTCTCCATAAAGAGAACCTGTCATGCCCTATTTCTATTACAAGGGATGTTTACATTCCTTGTAATAGGAATAAAAGTGATCAGCAGTCAGCACATGTCCAGGAAAAAAAAAATGAATGGGAAAGTGTAAAAAAACAAAAATAAAGATAAAATAAACAATAAAAGGTTTTTAAAAGTTTTAAAGTGCCCCCATCCCCATGTTCTCGCAGGCAGAAGTGAACACATACGTAGGTCATGCCCGCATATGTAAACGGCGTTCAAACCACACATGTGAGGTATCACCGCAAACGTTAGAGCGAGAGCAATAATTCTAGCACAAGACCTCCTCTATAACTCTAAACTGGTAACCTGTAACAGTTTTTAAAGCATAACCTATAGAGATTTTTAAGTACTGAAGTTTGGCGCCATTCCACGAGTGTGCGCAATTTTAAAGCGTGACGTGTTAGGTATCTTTACTCATCATAACATCATCTTTCACATTACTCAAAAAAGTTGGGCTGACTTTAGTGGTTTTTTTTAATTCATGAAAGTGTTTTTATTTTCCCAAAAAATAGTATTTTGAAAAAATACCGTGTGACATAAAAAAATTGCAACAATCGCCATATGTAATGAAATATATTTTTACATGTAGGAGAGGAGTGCCAGAATAGGCCTGGGCTGGAAGTGGTTAATAAATGGTGTATTCCATGCTGTTCATACTCACTCAGTCACTATGGGATTCCTTTTCTGTATTCTGCAGAAAACCTGGTTGATCCTGCTGTTCTCTGTTTTCTGCAGAAAACCTCTTTGATCCTGCTGTTCTCTGTTTTCCCCTTCTGTTCATGTCCCCAATGCAGTTGGGGATTTTGCAGAGCAGTGTTGGCAGCTCTGCACATGCTCAGTTTTCAGGGAGTTTCAATGGTGAGCATTTCCTCGCTATCACATCTGAGCAGCCCATGTGACTATAGAGTCACACATGTGGGTGTATATACAGTGGTAAATGACAGCCCACTCCCTCCGTCCTCCTCCATGCCCACTAACCAGCTAAACACAATGGGGGCGGGATATTATATGTTGATTGATGGCGGCTTCACCTCCCTCTTTTTCTAAGACACAGGCTGGAGGGGCGTGACACCGTCTGTGACTGGCAGAACTCCGTCCACACTATGTTATTGTTAATAAATAATAAAAAATGTGATTTTAAATATATAGTTGTATGTCGATTTAAATGAGTTTATTTATATTATTTATTTTTCTCTGTATCCCAAATGCTGTTTTTTTTTTTTTTTTTTTTTTTTTGAACATGTGACCAGCAGCAGAGGACTAGAAGCTCCTCCTGCTTATGTTTCCCTGCAGACAGACTGGGAAAGATCTGGGTCATGTGACAGCTGTATATTGATTAGGAAAAAATGGTACTTAGATGTTTTATTTATTAAAATAATTACAATGCCATTATCCCTATATAGAAAGAGAAGAGATAATGCAAATTAAACAGTGTGTGTTTAGCATCACTTTAACATTTAGGGATTCATGCGCCTAGAGATGAGAGCCCAGAAAGGAAGCAATCGTTTTAAGTGTTCGTCCCTGGGCGCATACTGCCTTAAATGGAAGTACCACTGAGTGCACCACCCAGCCACAGCAGCTGTCAGATTCCCAAAGAGTTTGACAGGCTGCCAACAGAGGGACTGGATGGTGCATATGTGTCCAACAGCCACAGCTGAATGCTGGAGCCTCATGCATCAGGGATAAACGCTCAGTGTGTATGAGGCCTTGATGTGCATGATACATCAAAGTCTGATTGTGAAGTAACCCTTTTAAGTGTCCTTTCTCTTCTTTATAGTATATGTTTTCTGACGCTGCACAGAATATGCAGGGCTACAGACATGGATTCCGGCCTTTAGGTTCCAATTACCAGAGTGGCCCGGTAAGCTTATTTAAATTCTCTCGGGATTGATGGATATGGGACTATACCTGTTAAGTTAGAACAAAACATTAATTCTTATTTTGCTTCTCGTTTCATTGCAATAAACGACCAGTTGGCTTCATTTCAATACGTAATTTCTGTAGTCCAAACCCCCCTTTTATATTGCATTGGCTTGTAGCTGAACACTTTAGGCCCAGCTCTATTTTTTTTTTACTCTCACTCTCTGTTGAAGCCCCACCTCAAGTTCGGTGGGGAGTTGTGCCTATTCCTAGACAGCACAGCGATCGTAACATGATGTGTAATTTCTGTGCTGTCCAGACATTCTGTAAGCACAGGGAGCATGTCCACAGTGGTCTGGGCGCACAGGAAGTGGGTTGAATGATGATGGACGTCATTCAATCCAATAGACTGGTGGCATCTTGTGGCAGAGAAGGGGTACTGTAAGGGGCAACTGCAGATTAAGGCTGGGTTCACACTGCTCCGACATGGAAGTCGGACCTCTTCTGATCCGACTTTGCCCTGCAACTTCATGATCGACTTTGATGCGACTACAATGAATAGGATCCAACTTTGAGCTGACAATACCAGGCCTTTAAGTCTGGTATGAATCTTGAGGGGAAAACCCCACACCAAAACTGGAAAAAAAAAACAAACAGTATGCGGTCCCCCCAAAATCTATATCAGACCCTTATCTGAGCACCCAGCCAAGCAGATCAGGAAAGAAGGGGGCAAACGAGCGTCCCCCCCCAAGACCATACCAGGCCACATGCCCTCAACATGAGGGGGGTGGGTGCATTGGGGCAGGGAGGCTTTGCATGTTGATGGGGACAAGGGCCTCTTCCCGACAACCATGGGCGATGGTTGTGGGGGTCTGCAGGCAGGGGGCTTATCAGAATCTGGAAGCCTCCTTTAACAAGGGGGCCCCCAGATCCCGAAACCCCCACCCTATGTTACATTGTACCCCTACTTATTCACCCAAAGAAATGTCAAAAATAAATAAATCCAGTACACAGGTCCTTTATTAAAGTAGCTCCAACGTGTCTTCTCCCTCCGATTTCTTCTCCCTCCAGTTCTTCTCTCTCTCCGGTGATGTCTTGTTCCACCGGTTCTTTTCCCTGCGCGGTTTTCTTCCTCTGGTTCTTCTTCCTCCGTTGTCTTCTTCCTCTGGTTCTTCTCCCTCCGTGGTTTTCTTCCTCTGGTTCTTCTCCCTCAGTTGTCTTCTTCCTCTGTTTCTTCTGCCTCCAGTTCTTCTCCTCTGCTGTCTTCTCCCTCCTGATGTCTTCTCTCGACGCTAGCTCCAGCTGTTGTGTTAGCTTCGCTGTGTGCCATTACTTATATAGCCATGGGGCGTGATCATCCGGTGATGTCATCCGGAGACTCTGCCTCCTTGTGACGTCACCTGGGGGCATGATGAAACCTATGTACTGGTTTTATTTATTTTTGACACTTTTTTGGGTGAATGGGTAGGGCTACAATGTACCCCGTACTCATTCACATAGAGTGGGGGGCCGGGATCTGGGGGCCCCCTTGTTGTTCACCGGGCTGAACGGAAAAAAACCTGAAGAGCTTAGGGGGAGTCGCTGTACTGATATGCATACAAATATATACAAAATAAATGCCAGAAATTGTGGCTGGGGATACTGATGTTCAAACATCAGTACCCTGCACAAGTACCCTAATATAGGAGGTGTGTTGCTGGCCAGATCACCAGGTGAAAATAGAGGGGATATTTCCAAAAAAAAGAAAAGGAATGCAGTCACCGTATCCAATGATCGGTAAGCTGCAATATAATACATTTTTGTTTTTTGGATTTTTTTTTTACCAGAGGGCTACTTCAGGCAAATTTGTTAGATTTGGTATTGTAAGTTGAGCCAATAAGATTATTCGTTTTTAAAACTTATTTTCTTATCTTCAAATTTCCATTGTTCCCCTGTGGAAGTTGTTCACATTTCATGGGTTACCTCGGGAGAAGTGCAGACACCTAGATTTCTGTGTCTATGTTTTATTTCATACAAGTTTTTAGTGCTATTTTTCAGTAAATAAACGCCCTTTCTGCTCTTTTTCATGTAGGATGAGATGCCCAATCTGATGTTTTACAAAAACCAGATACCATTCAGGCCAAATGGTTAGTACGGAGGGGGAGATCACCTTGTGAGATAACTTTATAGTTTTTATTTTGGTGTATTGCAGAAATAAAGCTTGTTTAACTGCTTTTTAGCTCTTTTTTCAGCGTGTTGTATAAAGTTCAAAGTAAAACTTTTTGGAGGTTATCAGCAGGGCTTTTTTTCTCAGACAATAGGTGCAGGAACTCCCCCTTTTTGAGTCACTCCTTTTCCCCACCCCCTACCCACCTCCTACACATCATTCCTTGGTTCCACCCCCTACCCACCTCCCAGTACTGCCCCATTTAAAGAATACAGAACCAAGTAACAATTATGGTGCTAAGTAATTTGTATAGAATTTCTTAATGATAACAAGAAAGCAGTAAAATAGATCCCATGCAGCCAGCAACAATAGATCCCCCCAGTAACAATGGACCACCCGCAACAAAATATCCCTTTCCCAGCATCAAAAGATCCCCAGCAGAAACAACATATCTCCCTGCAGTCAGCATCAATAGACCCCTCCCTCAACAGTAAATCTCACCCTCAGCAACAATAGAGCCCCACCAGCAACAACAGACCTCCCCAACAACAATAGATCCCCCCAGTAACAATGGACCACCCGCAACAAAATATCCCTTTCCCAGCATCAAAAGATCCCCAGCAGCAACAACATATCTCCCTGCAGTCAGCACCAATAGACCCCTCCCTCAACAGTAAATCTCACCCTCAGCAACAATAGAGCCCCACCAGCAACAACAGACCTCCCCAACAACAATAGAACCCCCCTGCAAAATTCCTCTCCAGCAACAATAGATCTCCTAGCAGCTAGCATAAATAGACCCTGCACCATGTGCCATTACGTACATTCAGTGCTGAAGATGCCCGAAATGCGTTCCCTCACGTCCCTGCTGAAAAAAAAAGTCCTGGTTATAAGAGTAATGAGGAAACAGTACAATTGCAGTCAAAATATATTATTTTGGGACAGAGTGGGGAACCTCCCTGTTTCTGTAACTTAAAATAGAAAGTGAGCACAATCGCTAAAAGTGGCATGGATGGTGGAAAGACGATGGGGTTGATTTACCAAAGACAAAAAGACTGTGCACTTTGCAAAGTTGCTCCAGAGCTTAGTAAATGAGCAGAATCTCTGCTGACTTCTACCATCCAATCATGTGCAAGCAAAAATGCTTTTGTTTTTATTTTCCTTGCACGTGATTGGGTACTGTATGCAAAGTGAAGCCCTATATCATTTACTAAGCTCTGGAGCAACTGCACTTTGCATAGTGCACAGTCTGTTTGCCTTAAGTAAATTAACCCCATTGTTTTTTAGAGCGGAGGGTGAGAACAGAATAGGCGACCCTTCAGATTAGGTAACGGAAGTGACGTCCTGTCAGCTGAATACTTACTGCGCATGCGTAGCAGGTTTGCTAATGTGACAGAACACCTGCAATCAGAAGGCGGCATCGGACATCTTACTACACCCAGCTACGTCTTAAATTTCACAGTAATTTTAGCAATAAACTGAGCGGATATAAATAAAAATAGTATATTGACATCTGTGATGCTGTTTTGAATGTTACATTTTGAAAGAAGCTGGACGCTAGCAGTAGGAAGGTGGCAGAGGCCATCTTGGTATACCCTGCACTCAGTGGCGTATTTAGGTTTTGTACTGCCCTAGGCCTGACTAAACTTGTACACCCCCTAGTTTAAATATGACCCACCCTTCCTGTAAAGGCCACACCCCTTCCTGTTTATGACACGCCGTGTCATCTGTAAACCACAGACCACAACCACAGTCTATCAGAGCAGCCTCATCAGTTCCCATAAGTTCAGCCTCATCAGTTCCCATAAGTTCAGCCTCATCAGTTCCTATAAGTTCAGCCTCATCAGTGCCCATCAGTGCAGCATATCAGTGCTGCCTTATCAGTGCAGCCTCATTAGTGCCCATCAGTGCAGTTTATCAGTACCCACCATTGCCGCCTCATCAGTGGCCATTAGAGCAGCCTAATAGCGCCCATCAGTGCAGCATATGAGCGCCCATTAGTGCCTGGGGGCAGAGGAGAGTAGGCGGAGCATTTGGCTGCAGTGACACACTTATTAGCATTGGCGGCCGTCGGGCCAGTTGTATTAAGTGTGGTCGGTGGCCTACAATCTGTCTGAATGTCCTCACCAGCTGGTATTATCATACTGGTAGGTAGCAGTGTGACCGCTTTATGGGGGTACCAGACTGATTTGCCTCCTAGACCATGCCCTCCGGCCCAATTCACAACATAAGACTGGCACTATACAAAAAGTGTAGCGCAAGCTGGCGGGGACCCTTTTCGTGCCAGGAGGAGGCTGTTTTTTTTTCGTGCAGGTTGCAGCTTTTTGCCTCCCCCCCTGCAAAGTGCCGCCCTAGGCCTGGGCCTTTTTAGCCTAGGCCAAGATCCAGCACTGCCTGCACTGCTTAGTGCTAAACCTTTAGGCTTTGAAAATGTAAAATGAAAACAGCATGACAGATCTCAATGTACTATATTGATCTATATACTCTCACTTTATTCGTTAAATGACTGTGAAATTCAAGACGTAGCTGGGTGTAGTAAGATGTCCGCTGGTGTCTTATTGTGGCAGTACCTGGAAAGCTTCTAAAATAGCAGATAAATAGCCTTTTAAGACAAAATGGTAGATTCTGTGGTACTACAGAGATCATGACAGCCAAGCTGCGCATTTGAGGCCCCCACCTTCTCCCTCATATTTTTCCTCTCTTGCCTCCCAAGAACCAACGAGAATACAGATAAGAGTGAAGGCCAGGATGTAATTGCTACACACAGATATGCAGGAGTCAATGGTAGGGGGAGGATTTGTATTGTATTACTGCCAAGCTAGTTAGGGAAATATGTATCTGTGATGTAACTGCGGTTTCATATATGTGATGTACACGCTTTTTTACTCACTTAGCAAGCGGGCATGAGCCGGGCTAAGCCATTTTCACTGGCGAATAAAAAGGTTCGATTCCGAAGCCTGAGTCCAAAAAATTCATTCTGGGTTTCAGTTTATTTGCTGCAACATTTTGACTGCAGTTCTGTTCTGTCAGATTAGCAAACCTGCGCCTACGCAGTAAGTATTCAGCTAAAAGAACATCACTTCTGTTGCCTATTCTGACGGAACATCTGCAAAGGCTTTATTACCCTCTGTGTGTCCATTGTACAGATCTCCTCACTTCCTGTGTAACCGCCAGAACAGGAAGTAAGATTACATTTCCTCGGGAGGGGCTCCTTGCTTATGGATACATATTATCCCTTTTTTTTTTTTTTTTTTTTTAATAAAGATAAAATTAATAAAATAATATTCGGAAATGTTTTTATAGCAGGATGCTCTTAGGTGTGGACAAATAGCAAACATATCCCAGGAAAGGGGACAGAAAAAGTCAATGTGGCTTGTTTTTGTAGTCAGGTGCTCTTCATACCAACCAATCAGATTGCTTTCATTCTCTGAGCTCCACTAGAAGGGACAGCTTTGATCTAATTTGTTTGCTTTGGACAGAATCATCACTTTTCATTCATGCTTGTATTACTTTTAATTTGTTTCACACTCAGGTTTGTATATAGAGGACCTGCTCAGGAATTGGAAGGATCAGTATGACACACTAGAGAGGAACCATGACTACATTCAGTGGTAAGTGTAACAACTATTGTGACTGGCTGCTGCCCATTCCTCCCCAAATACTGCCTGTTTCATTGATATTTTTTCTTATTCAATATCGAGTTGCTTATATGGAGGACCTTGACTATGAAGAGTGTCTACAATCGCTCGATTTATTCTCCCTGGAGAAGAGACGTCTGAGGGGGGACATGATAGCAATTTATAAATATCTTAATGGGGATCCCAGCTTAGAAAAAAAGCTGTTCATTCGAAGGGATTGCATGAGGACTCGAGGGCATACAATGCGATTAGAGGAGAAGCGTTTTAACCACAGGCAACGTGGGGGGTTCTTTACTGTTAGGGCTACAAGATTGTGGAATTCTCTACCACAAGAGGTGGTTTCTGCGGGAAGTATGGTGGCTTTCAAAAGACTCTTAGACTTACATCTCAAGGATCAGAACATTCAGGGGTATGTGAGATGAGTACAGCCACACACACCTACACAGGTTGAACCGGATGGACTATTGTCTTTATTCAACCTCACCTACTATGTAACTATGTAACTATGTAATATTAGATTAAAAAAAAAAAGAAAACGGTATCCCATAGGCTCGAACATCGACATACTTTAAAACTGGAGCAATTTAAGTTGTTATAAAGCCTAAACATTTTTTTTTACACCCTAATTCATTTCTTTCATTAAGGTAAAAACTGTATCGGTAGTAGTATCCCCCCCCTCTATATTTACCTTAGTCCCGCCCCTTATACATATTCGATCCAGTGCTGTGCCTGTCTGCAGCGGCTCTTTCCCCTCACTCTCTGACCTCACAGGCTTTGCTGAGGCAGCAGGGGGCAAGGTTGTCAGTGACATGGGGGCAGGGTTGAGCCTCACTGTCCATGTCTATAGTCACAGGCAGCGCTGCTCAGGAGCGAGCCCACACAGTTGCCCCCATAGGAAGCGACTTCCTTTGGGGGCACTCGCCAGAGAAGAGGAGCCAGAAGCGCCAGCAAAGGACCAGAGAAGAGGAAGTTCCGGGTTGTATTTACAACAGTGGCGGCTGGTGCATTGGGGGCGCAGGGGCACCACCCCCCTATCTATGCGTCAGGCCCCCTAATCTACATGCGGGGCACCGGACACATGGATTCCAATGTTTTTTGTTTTTTTTACTTTGAAGCACGTGATTAGAGCCAGAGGCTCTAATAGGCTTTCAAAAAAGGGTGGGCTCGGGGCGCAGAGCACACCAGGTTGTGTGACAATAGCCAATGAATATTTGCTATTATAACACTGATTTTCCTCCCAGTCAATCAGGAAGCGGGTCCTGAGACCCGCTTCCTGATTGGCTGAAAGGAGAGGCCATGCTAGTGGCCAAGGAGGAGGAGGAGGGAGGAGACGCACGCAGGGGAAGCCGCCACCGCCGCTGCAGGGGGAAGCCGCCACCGCCACTGCCTGCCCTCCACATCAGTCCAGGTGAGTGAGCCAGTGATGGGGGGGGGTGCTATGGTGTGTGAGCTGGTGCGGTCCGGGGGGGGGGTATGGTGTGGTCCGTCTGCCGCCCCCCCAGCCCATGGAGCACCAGCTGCCACTGATTTACAATCACTCAACCACTTTAATTTTAACTCTGTGCATTTCACATCATGCAGTCCAGTGAGTTGGGCTTCAAGCACATTTGAAGTAACAGAAGTAGCTAAGTGATCAGAGGCACATTGTACAAGCAACCTTTATTTTATTAGCCTTACCTCAAGTTTCCAATCACAACGGTTGCTGTGTGTCTAAATATGACTGGGCAGCTTAATAGTCACCAGTGTTAGACCTGGTTCATTTAGTAATCAGCTCTCAGTAACAGACCTGATAAGACACTCTGATTCTCTTCCTCTGCAATACAAGGCTGTGTTAGGACACTTGTACTGAAGGGTGTGGCTGTCACTCTGCTCTGCCAGCACAGAGCACTGCAGTGTGAGGGCAGGAAGTAATGCTTTTTCCTGAGAGAGAAAGTTTTTTTTTTAAATGTAAAAAATCTGCCACAAATAATTACATATGGGGGTACAGGTCTTTATAGAGATACATACCTGTAGGTGTGAGGCTTAAATTAAGATTTAACTATGTAAAAAAAAAAAAGTCAGGCTTTAGACTTTCTAAGTCCTCTGCTTCTCTCCCAAGGCATATTTGATGGTATCCATGGCAGGAATTCTATTATCTGTTTATGTGTTGGGTTGCTACAATGTGCACAGTAACTGTGGCCAAATCTGTAGTTTTTATGGGCCATACACACTATAAGATTTTCTGAAGACTTTTTCCTTTAAACCCCGTACACACGATCAGATTATCGAACGATCTGTCGTCCGTTTTTTATGGCATGCTAGTCTGATGTGGAAAGTGAAGAGTGTTCTTTCGTCTCTGAGCATGCCCAGTCTTGCTCTTAAGATATTTTTCCGTCTAAATCTGTACTAATGAGACGAAAATCAGACGTTGTATTATGGACAACAAATATTATATAGCCTGCACATCAGGATTTTTTCGGCCGAAAAGTCTGAGTCAGCTGTCGAAAGCACCATACTAACAATACGAAAATCAGCAGATCGGTCGTCGGACGAAATTTCCCTACAGATTTTCTTATCATGTGTACGGGCCTTTAGGCTTTCTTCAGGCGTTTTTTTTGTTGGGTTTTTTCAGGCGTTTTTTGCAGGTGGTTGGAGGCAGGCATTGACATCTAACAAAAACGCTTGTAAATTGCCAAAAAAGAAGCTCATGTACTGTACTTTTTTGAATTTCAGGTGTTTTGCTTGTGAACAGGGGCCATTGAAATTAATGGGATTTTGCTTGTTGGGCGTTTCGAGACTTCAGAGATGAGCGCTTTATGAGCTGAAATATGCTCAGGTGTGAACAGGGCCTTAAAAATGAGTCCAGAGTGACACAGCAAAATTAGGAAGAATTAACATGGAGGAAAGGGCAATAGTTAAAGCTGAGGTTTAACCTGCTTATATTTTCCCGTCCCTGGTTCCTCCCTCCCTTCTCTTTAAAATGCTAATGGCATATTTAAATAAAACATTTCCATTTTCTTTGCATACCTGATATAATACCCAGTGACATCATCACTGGGTCTCTGTGCTTCTCTACCACTGCAGACAGATCATGGCTGGTGGAGGGGCGCGCGGAGTACTGTACAACGCTTTCTGAAAAAAATCACAGCCCCCTGCCTTAGTACTCCTCTCAAAAGCCCCCATGATGCAAGCTGTGGGCTGGTTCTCGGGAAGATTTATACAAATAGCAAAATGCTGTGATGGGTGGATGTCAGTCTGGAGTTGGCATTCCTAGCCAGGCAGTATTTGCATGCAGACCGCCCTAGGTGATACTCACATGTGATGATGAATTCAATGAATGAACAGGATGGGCCAGGGACTGTAAAGCAGGGAAGGAAAGGGCTTGATATCCTCCAGACAGGAAATAAGGTGGCCTCTAAAGGACTTGCTCCAGCAAGGGTGCCAGAGCGGACATTTACCAGCTCTCTGCTCAGGGAGCCCTGAGAACCAAGCGATCAACGGTGTTTGATCACTCGACTCTCAATCTTAAGCCCCGTACACACGCAACGATTATCGGCCGACCGATCGTCCGTCTTTTGTCCAGAGTTGTGTTTTGTTGGTTGGAATGTGCCTAGACTGCACACAAATTTTCTCGCCCAACAAAATTCTACTTCAGAAGTGATGTCATGTGTTGGATTGCTTTCTTTGTGTTCTTTCTTCTCTGAGCATGCCCAGTCTTGCTCATCAGATTTTTCCCTGTCGAAATCTGTACTGACTGCACGAAAATCGGCCGTTGTGTTGACGGCCAACAAAAATTTTATAGTCTGCACACCAGATTTTTTTCGGCCGAAAAGTCGGAGTTGGTTGTCGGAAGTATCATACTAACAAGCCGAAAATCGGCAGATCGGTCGTCGGACGAAAATTCCCTGCCAATTTTCGACGCGTGTGTACGAGGCTTTAGAGCCGGCAGGGGACGGCTAGGGCATTCACTTCGGTGTGTATGATTGTTATGTTCAATTTATATATTTAAAATCATTTTTTTATTATTAATATATTTTTTGGGATTTGTTCTGTATAGGTATTTGCGATTTGCTTTGTTATATGTGTAAGAAAAAACTTTAAATTCAATACAAAGTTTTTGACTGAAAGGAAAAAAAAAAACCACCCTCATTCTTCTCTTTTAAAATAAAATTGGGAAAATTAAGATTGCATAGTACAGTAAACCCCCCTCCATCGCAGGGGTTACGTTCCGGACCCACCCGCAAAAAGTGAAAATCCGCAAAATAGAAAAACCCAATAAAATACATTGTAGACATGTTTTTTTACTGTCACTGTACAGTAAACCCCCCTCCATTTCGGGGGTTACGTTCCGGACCCAGCCGCAAAAAGTGAAAATCCGCGAAATAGAAAAACCCTATTAAAATGCATTGTAGGCATGATTTTTTTACTGTCACTGTACGTGTAAAAGCATTTTAACCGCTTCCATACAGAGCAGTTTGACACCCTTCCTGCCCAGACCAATTTTCAGCTTTCAGCACTCTCACACTTTGAATGACAATTGCTCAGTCATGCTACACTGTAACCAAACAAAATTTTTATCATTTTTTTCACACAAATAGAGCTTTCTTTTGGTGGTATTTGATCACAACTGGGGTTTTTTTTTTCGTGATATATGCAAAAAAAGAGCAAAAATTTTGAAAAAAAAACACTTTTTTAGTTTCAATTATAAAATTTTGCAAAAAATTAATTTTTCTTCATACATTTGGGCCAAAATGTATACTGCTACATGTCTCTGGTAAAATTAACCCAAATTAGTGTATATTATTTAGTCTGTGTGAAAGTTATTGAGTCTAGAAGCTATGGTACCAATTACTGAAAATTGATCACACCAGATGTACTGACTGCCTATCTCCTTTCTTGAGGCCCTGAAATGTCAGGACAGTACAAATACCGACCAAATGACCCCTTTTTGTAAAGTAGACAGTCCAAGGTATTTAGTAAGAGGCATGGTGGGTTTTTTGAAGTTGTAATTTTTTCCCACAATTCTTGGGAAAATGAAGAAAAAAAATTTTTTTTCTTTTTTTTCCCACAAAGTTGTCAATTTATAAGCTATTTCTAACACATAGCATGTACACAGCAAAAATTACACCCAAAAATACATTCTGCTACTCCTTCCGAGTATGGCGATACCACATGTGTGAGACTTTTACACAGCCTGGCCACAAAAAGAGACTCCACGTCCAAGAAGCACCTTCAGGCGTTCTAGGAGCATAAATACACATAAAACTTTCTTACTACCTATCACACTTTTCAAGGCCCTAGAGCACCAATACAATGGAAAAGTCCACAAAATGACCCCATTTTGGAAAGCAAACACTCCAACGTATATTCTATGAGGCATTATGGGTCCTTTGAACATGTCATTTTTTTCCACAGGTTTTTGGAAAATGTGGGAAAAAAATGAAAACTTTTTTTTTTTACACAAAGTTGTCAATTTATAGGATATTCCTAACACATAGCATGTACACAGCAAAAATGACACCCCAAAATACATTCTGCCACTCCTCCTGAGTATGGCAATACCACATGTGTGAGACTTTTTCACAGCCTAGCCATATAGAGGGGCCTAACATCCATCATCATGCATCCTAGCCACTTGCCTAGGCCTATTTTTGACATTTGGTATTTACAAGCTAAAATCAGTTGTTTTGCTAGAAAACTGCTTAGAACCCCCAAACATTATATATTTTTTTTAGCAGTGACCCTAGAGATTAAAATGGAGATTATTGCAATATTTTTTATCACACCGTATTTGCGCAGCGGTCTTCCAAACGCAATTTTTTTGGAAAAAATTCACTTTTTTTAATTAAAAAATAAGAAACCAGTAAAGTTAGCCCAATTTTTTTCCATAATGTGAAAGATAATGTTACGCCGAGTAAATAGATACCCAACATGTCATGTTTCAAAATTGCGCACGCTCACGGAATGGCGACAAACTTTGGTACTTAAAAATCCCCATAGGCGACAATTTAAAAATTTATACAGGTTGCCATCCTTGAGTTACAGAGGAGGTCTAGGGCTCAAATTATTTCCCTTGCTCTCATAGGCGTGCGCAGCCTATTGCATTAGGGTGTGCACCCCAAAGCTCAAACACACATGCGTGTGTATATATATATATATATATATATATATATATATATATACACACACACACACACATAAACACTTGTCAAAAGTATTGGGACACTAAAAGGTTTTTGCACTTAAGTTAAATTGTATGGCAAATATCTGTAGAGGGGTTCCACCATCACTGCTAAGTTTTGAAAAAGATGTATGCCTTATTTTCCTTTTGATGTGTATTACAGGTGAAATTACATGTGAGGCACTGATATGGACTGATAGGCAGCACTAATAGGCGCTTGTTCTCAGCACTGACTGGCACTGATGAGGCTGCACTGATGGGTACTGATAGGTGGCACTGATTGGCAGCACTTATTGGCAGCACTGATGGGCACTAATAGGCATCACTGATAGGCGGCATTGGTGGGCACTGATTGGTGGCACTGATAGGAAGCACTGATAGGCACTGTTAGATGTGTCTGATGGGCACTGATGAGGCGGCACTGGTGGGCACTGATAGGTGGCACTGATGAGGTGGCACTGCTGGGCACTGATAGGCACTATTAGGTGACACTGATGGGCACTGATGAAGTGGCACTGGTGGGCACTGATAGGTGGCACTGGTGGGCACTGATAGGTGGCACTACTGGGCACTGATAGGTGGCACTACTGGACACCACTTATGGACACTAACAGGGGAGAGGGGGAGTTTCACATTCAGCAGACAGTGAGACTTGCAAGAGCTGCTCAGTGTGTGTGCAGTGGCGTACCTAGAGAATTTGGCACCCGGGGCGGATCCTATATCTGGCACCCCCCCCCCCCCCAACTTTAAAATGTAAGCACCCACAAAAATTTGTAATGTTTTCAGGAATATTTATTGCACAAAATTCACAGCCCCCCCCCCCCCAATCACAGTGCCCCTTGCAGTCTGCCCCCTGTCTCTCTAATCACAGTTCCCCCTTTTGCACTCTCTGCCTCCCCTGCACAGTCCTACCTTCAGCATAAATAGATAGCTAATATTATTAGCAATGTGTTTACAGGAGATGGTCAGAGACTACAGACATGATAAAGGAGATGGTCAGAGACTGCAAACGTGATACAGGAGATGGTCAGAGACTACAGACATGATAAAGGAGATGGTCAGAGACTGCAGACAGGATACAGTAGATGGTCAGAGACTGCAGACATGATACAGGAGATGGTCAGAGACTGCAGACATGGTACAGGAGATGGTCAGAGACTGCAGACGTGATACAGGAGATGGTCAGAGACTACAGACATGATAAAGGAGATGGTCAGAGACTGCAGACGTGATACAGGAGATGGTCAGAGACTGCAAACATGATACAGGAGATGGTCAGAGACTGTAGACATGATACAGGAGATGGTCAGAGACTGCAGACGTGATACAGGAGATGGTCAGAGACTGCAAACATGATACATGAGATGGTCAGAGACTGTAGACATGATACAGGAGATGCTCGGAGACTGAGGACATGATAGAAGATAGAAGAGCACTAGGGGGGCCGGAGAGCACAGGGCAAGCAGAGAGCACTGGAGGAGCTGAAGGGCACGGTGGGGGGGGGGGGGGGCTGGAGAGAATAAAGAGGGGATTTGGAAAGCATTGTAGGGGGGTTGGAAGGCGCGGGGGGGGAGCACTGGGGGGGGGGGCGAGCACGGAAAACCAGGAGGGTGGAGAGCACTGGGAGGGACAGCGAGCACTTGGGGGGCGGGCAGGGAAAACCAGGGGGGTGGAGAGCACTTGGGGGGCGGCAGGGAAAACCAGGGGGGTGGAGAGCACTGGGTGGGGGACAGGGAGCACTTAGGGGGCGGGCAAGGAAAACCAGGGGGTGGAGAGCACTGGGGGGGACAGGGAGCACTTGGGGGGAGGGAGATGAAAAGCACTGTGGGGGGCTGAAGAGCATGGGGGGTGCTAAAGAACAGGGGGGTCTAGTGCCTTTGGGGGGGGCTAAGAGCAGAGGGGGGGATTACGAGCACCGGGGGGCTAGCAAAAGAAGTTGTATAGGAGGGGGATGGGGCAGCTGCATATAGATGAATTGATCTTTCCCTATTCTTCCTGCAGGAGGGAGAGGAGGAGAATCAGTTATTCAGCAGCTGCAGAAAGAATAGGGAAAGATGAATCCCTCTATATGCAGCTTCCCCACCCCCCTCCTATCCAGCACACAAACTTGAGCAATGGGAACGCACTCACCTTCTTCCCGCCGAGGCTCCGCCCCCTTCTTCCCGCCGAGGCTCCGCCCCTCCCCGCGAGGCTCCGCCCCCTTCTTCCCATCCCGGCTCCGCCCCCCGCTAGCAGCACGGACTGAAGGAGCTGCCACTGCAGCTGCCTTCACCCTGCGATGTGGGATCTCAGAGAACGCCGGTGTCGTGTCGAGGAATGCCCTCCGTCGGATAATGCCCGGGTCGGACTGCGCATGCTCCGTAAGTGACGTCACCCTGTCAGAACAGCTGATCGGCTGGGGTTGGCGCATGCGCAGTCCGTCGGGGGCACAATCCGACGATAGACAGAGCGGGGAAGAATCTAATGTCAGATTCTGACTCGCTCTGTAGCGCGTGCGCAGTACGTTGGGGGCATTTCTCGACGAGAGACAGAGCGGGGAAGAATCTAATGTCAGATTCTAATTTGCTCTGTACGATGATTACACATATGAACATTCTAACTCGCTATATGTAACTGATATATATATATATATAGTTATATATATATATATATATATATATATATATATTATATATATAGTTATATATAGTTATATATATAGTATATATATATATATATATATATATATATATATATATATATATATATATATATATATATATATATATATACACTATATATATATATATATATATACACTATATATATATATATATATATATATATATATATATCTATATATACTATATATAGTATATTATATTATATATATATTATAGTAGTATAGTATATTATATAGTATATTATAGTATATATAGTGTATATATATATATATACACTATACTATATATATACTATACATATACTATATATAGTATATTATATTATATATATTATAGTAGTATAGTATACTATAGTATATTATATAGTATATTATAGTATATATATATATATAGTATAGTATATTTATATATATATATATATATATATATATATATATATATATATATATATATATATATATATAGATATATATATATATAGTATATATATACTATATATAGTATGTATATATATATATATATATATATATATATATATATATATATATATTTATATAGTTACTATATATATATAGCTATATATAACTCATTAAAGGGGCACCCTGAAATACTATGATCAGTACTCATATAGTATATTATAGTATATATATATAGTATAGTATATTTATATATATATATAGTATATATATATATATATATATAGTTACTATATATATATATATATATATATATATATATATATATATAGCTATATATAACTCATATGGCACACATTAAAGGGGCACTCTGAAATACTACGATCAGTACTCATATGGGACACATTAAAGGGGCACTCTGAAATACTAAAGGGGCACGCGACTGCAATAATAAAAGGGCACTCTGGAATACTAAAGGGGCACCCTGAAATACTACGATCAGTACTCATATGGGACACATTAAAGGGGGCACTCTGAAATACTACGATCAGTACTCATATGGGACACATTAAAGGGGCACTCTGAAATACTAAAGGGGCACGCCGACTGCAATAATAAAAGGGCACTCTGGAATACTAAAGGGGCACGCCGACTGCAATAATAAAGGGGCACTCTGACCGTGGGTCATAAAGGAGCTATGTGACTGGGACACATAACGGGGCACTCTGATAGGGACACTGATGTAAAGGAGGACTCTAACGGGAACACTGGATGTAAAGGGGGACTCTGACGGGGACACTGATGTAAAGGGGAACTCTGACGGGGACACTGATGTAAAGGGGGACTCTGACTGGGACACTGATGTAAAGGGGACTCTGATAGGGAAGCACTAGATGTAAAGGAGCACTCTAATGGGGACACGGATGTAAAGGAGGACTCTGACAGGGACACACTGGATGTAAAGGAGGACTCTGACAGGGACACACTGGATGTAAAGAAGGACTCTGACAGAGGCACCGACACAGGCCAAATTACGGCGGGGGGACATGAACTGCATGACGGCGGGGACACAGGGTGGATGACGGCAGGGACAGGGGCTGAATGACGGCGGGGAAAGAGGCTGAATGACAGGGGGATACAGGCTGCATGATGAGGGACACACTGATGAGGCACAAATGAGGAGGCACTCATTGGCATGATTTAGACACAGATGGGCATGAGACACAGGTGGGCATAAATAGGGCAGAGATGGGCATGGATGAGGCAGAGATGGGCATGGATGAGGTAGGGGCGGTGCCCATCGGTGTGTACAGCGTGCGAAGAGAGAGCTAAACCAGACATGCAGCGTTCTGTTGACAAATGATCGCTCTGTCATTGGATGGAGCGATCACATGGTAAATGGCCCCTGTCGTTGGCCCTTTAACACAATCCGTGGGAAGCGCGATTCGGATGTCTCTGTACGCCCTCCCAGAATAGGCCGACCACGCTGTAGCCATCATTGGGCTATGCCCTGGTCGACAAGTACTTAATCCCCATAGTCTTAGCTATCCGATATTACCCGTAAAGCGGGGCTTTGCATTACTTATGTTCTGCAATATTTGGCCAAACTCGATCACAATGCCAGTCTCTGTGAAAAGTAGGCATTGCCCCCAAAAAATGTGTGTGGCTACTGGAGGTCCTCTAGTATAAGTTTGCCAAGTATGGTGCCCTGAACCCCCGTGGTTTGGGCTCTACATTTATAGAAGCTTGGCCTGCTATGTTAATCTATGGCAGAGTCTTAGTCTGGAAATTTGAGGGGCTACAGCTAGGACCCCAAATGAGTCCGGGGGCCATATTTGGCACAGAGGTAGGGGGGTCCTTCCTTTACCACCCCAAACATTTTGGGGTTAGTTAGCTCAAAATTTCCTGATCAACTTTTTCTAGGGCCCCTTGAGAGTATGTGGCCCCCGGGCCATACGGCACAGCAGGGAGTGCTGGATACCATTGGACTATTCTGCGGTGGTCAGCTAAAGTCTACCCCAATGCAGGTCCCTGTGAAAATAAAGCATTGGCCCCAAACAAATGTATGTGCCAAATTTGGTGCCCCTGAGCACCGTGGTTTGGCTACCACAGGGCCCTACATTTAAGCTAGCCTGGCCCATTATGTTAATCTATGGTTCAGCCGCGATCAGGAATTTGAGGGGCCACAGATCGGGCCCCAAATTAGTCCAGAGGCCCAGAGGTAGGGAAGGTCTTCCTTTAACACCTCTACATTTTTGAGGTCGCTAGCCTGAAGTTTTATGGTCAGCTTTTTAGGGGGCCCCTTGGGAGTGTGTGGCCCTCGGGCACTAATGCGGAGTGGGGATTGGTGAGTACTGCAGGAATCTCTGGACTCTTAGCTATTTAACAATATTTAATATTAAAAAAGAATAGCGCGCAAATGCAAAAGAAATTACTACCAAATCTGAAGAGAGTCCATAAATAAAAATGGGGGTTTGGTCCCACCATATGGCCATATCGTGCTCAAGCCCACTACTGCGTCAAAGTACCCCATTATCAGTGGGTCCTACACTATCCATGAAAAAGACATATTATGTATTCGGTCTGACCAGACTATCGAGGTTGAGCAGCCCTCCCCACCCCCCACATACACCTGTACTCAATCAGTGTCCACCATCAAATGGATATAGGAGGAGTCCCCTGTAGTGCATTTGCACATTTTTCCCAGCAAGGAGTGTTGTCTCCAAGGGTTAGAAGGGCTGGATTCATCTCTTTTTCATGGATAGTGTAGGACCCACTGATAATGGGGTACTTTGACGCAGTAGTGGGCTTGAGCACGATATGGCCATATGGTGGGACCAAACCCCCATTTTTATTTATGGACTCTCTTCAGATTTGGTAGTAATTTCTTTTGCATTTGCGCGCTATTCTTTTTTAATATTAAATATTGTTAAATAGCTAAGAGTCCAGAGATTCCTGCAGTACTCACCAATCCCCACTCCGCATTAGTGCCCGAGGGCCACACACTCCCAAGGGGCCCCCTAAAAAGCTGACCATAAAACTTCAGGCTAGCGACCTCAAAAATGTAGAGGTGTTAAAGGAAGACCTTCCCTACCTCTGGGCCTCTGGACTAATTTGGGGCCCGATCTGTGGCCCCTCAAATTCCTGATCGCGGCTGAACCATAGATTAACATAATGGGCCAGGCTAGCTTAAATGTAGGGCCCTGTGGTAGCCAAACCACGGTGCTCAGGGGCACCAAATTTGGCACATACATTTGTTTGGGGCCAATGCTTTATTTTCACAGGGACCTGCATTGGGGTAGACTTTAGCTGACCACCGCAGAATAGTCCAATGGTATCCAGCACTCCCTGCTGTGCCGTATGGCCCGGGGGCCACATACTCTCAAGGGGCCCTAGAAAAAGTTGATCAGGAAATTTTGAGCTAACTAACCCCAAAATGTTTGGGGTGGTAAAGGAAGGACCCCCCTACCTCTGTGCCAAATATGGCCCCCGGACTCATTTGGGGTCCTAGCTGTAGCCCCTCAAATTTCCAGACTAAGACTCTGCCATAGATTAACATAGCAGGCCAAGCTTCTATAAATGTAGAGCCCAAACCACGGGGGTTCAGGGCACCATACTTGGCAAACTTATACTAGAGGACCTCCAGTAGCCACACACATTTTTTGGGGGCAATGCCTAATTTTCACAGAGACTGGCATTGTGATCGAGTTTGGCCAAATATTGCAGAACATAAGTAATGCAAAGCCCCGCTTTACGGGTAATATCGGATAGCTAAGACTATGGGGATTAAGTACTTGTCGACCAGGGCATAGCCCAATGATGGCTACAGCGTGGTCGGCCTATTCTGGGAGGGCGTACAGAGACATCCGAATCGCGCTTCCCACGGATTGTGTTAAAGGGCCAACGACAGGGGCCATTTACCATGTGATCGCTCCATCCAATGACAGAGCGATCATTTGTCAACAGAACGCTGCATGTCTGGTTTAGCTCTCTCTTCGCACGCTGTACACACCGATGGGCACCGCCCCTACCTCATCCATGCCCATCTCTGCCTCATCCATGCCCATCTCTGCCCTATTTATGCCCACCTGTGTCTCATGCCCATCTGTGTCTAAATCATGCCAATGAGTGCCTCCTCATTTGTGCCTCATCAGTGTGTCCCTCATCATGCAGCCTGTATCCCCCTGTCATTCAGCCTCTTTCCCCGCCGTCATTCAGCCCCTGTCCCTGCCGTCATCCACCCTGTGTCCCCGCCGTCATGCAGTTCATGTCCCCCCGCCGTAATTTG